>NC_056732.1:1205406784-1205706784 GCF_019279795.1 Protopterus annectens | reverse complement strand
TATACCAAACCATATTCTGCACAGCAACTATGTGGAACCAGTATGTAAGACTATACAACAGTACATGGCACACTGTATGTGACACAATGCACCACCTAGCCACAGGAGGTGTATATGAAGCTAATGCATACAGAAATTTGTCATCCATTGAAATGAATGTACAGTACGGTTGCAGTACTACCAGTACACCATGCTACTTGTTGATAGCAAACCCCTCAGTAACATATGTGCACATTCATCATTATAGGTGGCATACTGCTGTACTACACTATACATGTTGCTAGATATGCACTTATATCCTGTGACAGACATACCACCGAGGCCATGTTACAGGCATACCCACACACACATCATACATACCTACAAGACAAAAAGGTATGGCAACCCAGATTAGTTTTACCTGTGTACCATACAGTACTGTGTGTCAGCACCTACAAAACATCATGCCTGAGGTATGTAATGTGTGAGGACTACAGGTAACAAACAAAACAGTGTTACCAAGCAATGTGGATATAAACCATACTGTGCTGTTTAGGCCTACAGCTTCAGGTAGTACTATGGTTCATACGTGATTTGTTTTCATAAGTGTTAACAATCAATAAGCATACATGTACTGCTTTAGCCTACAATGGCACACTCCAGTCAACACCATGGGACTATGTCACACTGTATGCCATACTGCTTTTCCTGCCTAGCAATAGCATACATACCTTTCGATGGGATTAGAGTTACAACACTACATACCATGGTATATGGAGTTTCCCACTAGGCTATCACACATATACACATTTTTGACACATTCGCCTACACATTCTCCATCACACCCAGTCAACCTCACATAGCATGTGATGCAACAGGTACATGCGTGTATGCATCGGGTCCTAGGTAGCTCATAGGCTATTATCTGTAGGGCCTATGGAAGCCTAGCATATGGTACCCTGCCCTTCAACACACATGTAATGTAGGTTCATGTGCCCCTGTCATGCAGAGCCACAGAGGTGATTATCGGGTTGTGTTTCCTATCTCACATCCAATCATCATGATTATTCATGGCAAATGATAATGAGGACCTTCATTTGCTATTGATAGGTAGTTAGTTCCAGAGTATGGTTTGTGTCTGAGTTGATAATGTGCCACTCAAGCATGTTCTGCTTTGCAATGTTACAAGGTTTAGATCAGTACAGTGTGTAGCTTGTATGGAGTTTCATCTGTTTACATGGAGCATGTCCAATACATGTGGGTTTGGCCTAGCTTTGTATGTTAGGCAGAGGTAGCCTCTGGGTAGGCGGTATGCTACACAGTGTAGCTGTGGTTTTGTAAGACAGCATAGGGCATCTGTTTGAGTCCGGTAATACTCTTTGTGAGGTATGTGTCTGGCATCTACAGTTGCTGTGGATGTCTTCTGAGGTACAAACCAACAGGGCCATTGTTCTCTATGATGGGTGTTATGACTGATGAGTACAGTGGCACACTGACCTCTGTTTCCATGGATGACACACCTTTACTGATGACATGTAGACTGTACTCAGTTGACATGACTAGTGTGGCACTGTGATTGTCATAAGGGACACTACTGTCCACCTGCGTCCCTTAGTCTCTTATCACACTTTGGGTGTTGAGTAGACTACCACCTATGTGGTAGTTCATGGGTACAGGGCTTTTAACAACAGGGATGGCAATACGTGTACAACACTGAGCTTGAGCGTACATATGAACACCCAGTGGTGTACATATAGATATACATATCGGCACATATACAGTCCACCTTTCATGGTGGGAATATCAATTATGCAAAGGTTGAGAGGGATACAGTTATGTAATGATATTGCACAGTCTTGTGCAGAATGCATGGAAGGTATTATCAGCACATGTATCTTTAGCAGGACCCCCTATCTGGAAGACTGAAAACCTAACAAATCATACCGATGACGTTTGAACAACACATGTCATATGCCAGCACTGTATGCTGTCTTGTTTGACACGCACAACAACCTACTTATAAATATACACATAACAGCCTGCACCAACATATAAATGTCCACCCTTCACAAACAGTTGCAGTATGTCTCTTGCTCTATGCACATGTTCAGATGCTAATATATAAGACACATATATATCTCGCCATATGTGTGTGCCATACAGACACAGGGTCCACACTGTTGTAAGTCCATACACCTCATGTATGACCTGTTGGGCCTTGCTACAACATGGACAGTTGTCACATGTGTGCATACAGTAATAGTACAAGAGTATATATAGCTGCAAATGATGCATTACTACACTAGCCTGGTACAGCAGTTGCCAATGCTAAGCTACAAATTATGTGTCTATCATGCATGTCTTACTCTGTGACATCCAAGTTTATATGGGTGTTTGCACCACTCCCCCAAACTGCCATTAAACACAGTACTGTACAGACCATAGATAACATGTTCAGATGTTTGACATATAATGCTGAGCTACATATGTCACAGTTATGTCCCACTGCACACAGCTACACACCAATTTCTCCATGGCAGTAGTTATGCATGGCTTCAGTGCATACATACCTACTGCTGCCACATATGCATGTTTCAGAGTATGTACAGTACTATTCATAAACATCTACTACTTGCCGGTAACTACAAACTGTTACATACCTGTTTGTCCCTTTCAGGTCTGTCTGTGTTTGCTTTGACAGTTTTTATTTTTTTTATTAAGTAAAGATTCTTACTTAAGTTTGGGTTGTGGTTATTAATAATTTTTTTTCTTAATTAATAACTTTAATTTTTAATTAGGTCTATATATTTGTTGCCTAATTATATATTTATTTCTTAAGTGCTACTGTTTGACAATACTCTGCAGGAGTTGTACAGTTGCTTACACATGCAATGTAATGATTACATGTGGGGATAGCAAGTACAATCTGCTTTTATAGGTATCTGCACATGTGCATGTGATGCCCTCTGTACCAATTGTTGCCCAGCATTTAGTAAATGCATATAGCCTGCTGTGTGGTAATTGCAGTACTCACTCTCATAGCAACCTAATGCTATAAATTGCTAAGGTATGTAGACATAGCCCTTTCAGATTTCCAGAGTGGGGCCCATGCTTGTTTGCTGTGGATACTGTTGTGTAAGTCAAAAGGTTGGTATACGTCTTATAAATGAAGCTAGAGGTGTAGACAGTGATGTACATGTTGCACTCAGAACTGACTGTTGCCACTTCCAGTACAGAGCTATCAGTGTATAATTTTACTCACCACTACAAATGCTTACACAACATTTATGTGACTATGTAGTTTCTTTTCTACTCATATAATTAACTGCCATACAAATGTAGTTATTGAGATGTATTCTTTTGGCACATGAACTGTTTGTGAACTATTATACTGTGAATATTAATGTGCTCATTTCTGCAGGGTTTGTGTTTTTTATTGTTGACATTAGCACAGGGTTCGCAGGACAACTGGACAATTCCAGTACTGAGTATGCCTATCTACATACTTGGTAGACCCTAAACACACAAGTATCTTTTAATTGTGGGGGGGGGGGGTGCTTACATACAGAGAGCATTATATATTAATGTGTGAATATTATCTTACTGGACTTAAAGGATTGGTGTGCACCTGTCAGTTTGTCAAGGCAGGTGGTCTGTCTGCACAGTTCCCAACTGTGAACCTATCCAGATGGTAGCCAGAAGTTACACTGTCATTCTTTGTCTTTGCAACTCACAGGTGTTTTCAGGACTGGTACAATGGCATTGTTACAGTCAGTTACTACCAGTACATGGCTACATCCTTTGGTATTTCTGTGTTGTACTCCTACATAAGGGTATGCTTGTGGAGGTCCTACCAAAGCTATTTGCAGAGTGTATAACAGCAGTATAGCTTATATGCCTGTGTGTTTGTGCCTCTGCCAGGCCTATGGAACACTCAGATACATCTTTGCATGGAGTCAGGGATAGGTAGTTGAAAGTGAGGTACACCTTACACATAATAGGGACAGTAGGTGTAGACTTCAGTGAAGCAGTGCATATGGATTAGTACTCCTTTCATGAAGTGCAAGCAGTGTATACTGTTATTATTGTCAGTATTCATTGTGTAATAGCCCACCTTTCTGACTGATGTCAGTACTTTTCTGAGGGATTTGGAGGGACACAGCTAAAATATGTTTCACAATCAGGGACATCCCTGGAAAGTTGTCACAGTTAGGAGGTATGGCCTCTGCCCTACTCAGATATGACAGTGTTTGTCCTGCTATGATACTGTGTGGGGGTTGTAAAGTGCCTGTGTAACATTATTTGCTGTTTGAATGGCTGCTTCTCACATCACACTCATGACAAACACAAAAATTGCTGGTAAAGATCCACAGAACAAGCTTTGTGTTATGGCCTTCCTATTTTTCCTTTACATTCACTCATTGTAATGCATGATATATTTTTTGCAGCAACAAGTTATTGCATATTTGTTGTGGCTTAGTGGTACTTCATGCAGTCTAATGTGCCCAAGGTCTGGGGTTTGAGACTGACAGAGGTATTTTATTTTGCTGCTGAGCAGAACAAGGGCCCTGACATAGATTGACTAAGGCACTTTTAAGCAGTTGTAAGCAGGTTTGTGTGGATTTGCGCAATGCTTAGTGATGCTTAGCTAAGCGCACACATGCGCACACTCGCTTAAACCCACTTACAACTGCTTAAAAGTGCTTACTCCTGCTAAGAAAAGAAAATGGGGAGATAGAAAAGTGGTGAAAAAGGGGGCACAAAGAGGGAAAGACAGTAGGAAAACAAGCTCGGGATGTGCAGGACGGGTGTAGGGAAGGTCCATAGCTGTCCATTTCTTTACCAGCAACAGCTGTGCACATGTTGCAAATTTGGAGTGAAATTTGAAACCTTCCACCCCTGAGAGAGGGATGAGGACAACAAAGTATGTTGTACTGCCAATTATAATTATCAGTTTACATGTCCAGTGGACATGTGTGCAAAATGGGAAGCTATGTATGGGGCATAATTTTGCCCTTTTTTTTTTTTTTCAGGTGAGAATGGAAAGTGAGGTAGAGGAAGTAGGTATATTTGGGGAGGTAGGTTGGGGAAGTAAACAGACAAGACAAACAAGATGCATACAGGGGCGGAGTATGACACATGGGGTGGGTGAACACAATTGACGGGGACGGATGTTTGGAAATCGCAAGCTCATGAGCCCACAAATGGTAACAGTGGGACTGAGATCCCCACCCATAGGCAGTCACCACTGAACCTTCACAGACCCGAGTTTTGCTGTGCTGGGGGTTGCGTAGGAGGGGCAGGCTCACATGTGAGTTGCGCCACTCTCGCCTCGAGCTGCCGTAGGGGATCAGTGACTAAACGCTGGATCTCCCTATGCACCACAACCCGGACCCTTCAGAGGGTGACAGGTGGCCCTTCTCTGCCCACGCTTGCAGGGGGGGACAAGCCCCATCCCCTGCAGCACTTCCACTCGAAGGTGGCACAGGACCAACGGAGGAGGGTATCCTGGGCTGGGCACCAGACCTGCTGTTGCCAGGTGCAATTGCCAGCTGAGGAGGGACAGGTGGGTCTGCTGGGACCGGCCTTCCCATATGTTCTGTGATTAGGTGTGTTTAATTACAACATAGACAACATTCCAAATTAGTTGTAACAGCATGCAGTAATATTCCCATTAACCCAACACACCAGGGTTAGAACAGTTGAACAGCAAACATAACACATGCATATATTGAATGACAGTGGACATTACAACAGCATGCAGGGATGATTGGTGGCAACAGGCCACCAAGATTGTGGAGTTTTAACAGGGGCATGCATCAAAGTAAATGCAGATTTTATAGAACAATAGGACATATGTCCAAACAAATGTTTTGAGATTAGACATACCCATTGAGGTGTGGAATTGCATTGTTTATGCACATGGAGTATGGTGCAAAAAGAAACCTCCATTAACATCTTATTAGTACTTTAACTCTACACTACATTCCTATTGACTGCAGGTGTATATCCCGTACATGTATTATTACACTAGGCAACAAACAATAGGTTGTGTAATGGGTTTGGCTAGTTCATTACATACCTGACCTATATCTGACATAGTAACTGTCCAAGATGCAGATGTTACTGCTACATACTTGTATTTTATTTTTATATGTATGTATCTACACATCTGGATGTGTCACGTGACATTTTCACTTGATTTTCTACAAAACCCTACATTTCATGTTGCACACTCACATTTCTGGGGAACACCTTGACAAGCTACTCGTGTGCCAGATTTACCTATGCATGTCAGCCATTTAACAACTGTTGAGGACTGTTACATGCTTCACAGCTGCTGGCACTTCCTTCATCCACTTCATATGAGACTGCACAGCTGTGGGTTGACAGCACTTAATACAACAGTACTATTTATTTAATGCAAGGGTACAACAACATGTCTAAGTAACTGACACAGACACACTCCAAGTATTATACCTTTCTTATTCACATTAAAACTCTTTTCTACAGGCTCTCTCCTTTATTTGATATTACAGCAGTGGCGGCTGGTGACTTCAAATCAAAGGGGGGCTGCAGGAGACAGCTGAATGGGTGGGGTCAAGGGGGAGGGGTGTGGCCAGCTAGAAAGGGGAGGAGCTATGCTCAAATCCACAAAAACTAACTTTAATTAAATACGCTGCCCTGGGTAGCAAACCATAATTATGAGAGTCCATCAAGACAAAAATAAGTGTAGAAGAATAAAAATATTTCAATGCATTGGTTGCATGACAGCTTACTTAATATCTAGATGGAAACAAAAGGTTGTGAGGCATGAAAAAATAAATTACTTTTTAAATATATTACTGGAATGCCAGTCAAAATCAAGTATAAGAAAAACCAGAAGCACTCAACTCAAACCACTTCTCCTTGCACTGCAGTTCTAATTATAATTTATATTCAGCTTTATTAAAGTACCAAGTAACATGCTGAAAGTAGAAATCTCTGTGATGCCCCCACTTGTAAAAATGTTTCTTATCCAAAAAATACCTGCTGCCTGACAACTACCTACTTGTTTCATGGGGAAAACGTGATCAAAGTAAAAAATGAAAAGCAAACAAGAAACAAGCTCAAGATACATTGCTTAAAGGATTTTTGTACAGGTTCTGGACCACACATGATTGTCATTCTGTTTAGTTTACAGGTAAAGTCTGTAGAGATGACTGGAAGTCTCCAACAAGTGTAATGAGCTTTTTTAAAATAATGGAATCCTGTCCTTAAATACCCAAGGCTTATACATTATCTAGTCAAGTATTCTCTGCATGGCAACAACAAAAAGGCTTTCAATGTTGGCAATTCTTTAACAGTATGCTTATTAAAGCTTACTTGCATCTTACAATCTCAGACAAGCTTACCTTATGGTCATTAAAGCATTGCTACTTAAACACAGAGCAACAGGCACTTTCTGAGTAATAAGCATAAATCTGAGTAATAAGCATAAATCAACAGTACAAAAATATGACAGAAACCAGGCCATTCTACAAAATCAAGGACAGATGAAAAGCCACTGTAGTACTTGTGTCTACCTTGGATGGGGGGACACACTGCACATTTACACTGCATAACTACTCCTTGCCTTGCTTGGACACATCCAGAGTCACTACATGGGGGAGTGGGGTGCAACAAGTATGTCACAATTTGAAATGTCTCTGGCTGACTGAGCCCTGACACATTTGTCATACCTCTCAACCTCAGAGCAAGAAATCTGGACAAAGTCATACACAGAAGTGGGACAAAGGCCCAAAAATAAGGACAATTTTTAAATATTGCTCTAATAAACTTAGAAAGATAATAGAATAGGTCTTGCATTAGTATGAATTTTCTGAAGGGTATAAAATCTGAAACTCAAATGTCTGTCATTATTTTCTAACTTCGGTCTTTAGTGATTTGTCACTAATTTGCCAAAAACACAATTTTATGAAAAATGGACCAAAGATGTGATACAAAAATTTATAAAATAGCCACACAATACAGCTGGGAACCTGTCAAAGAAGGGACACTATTAGTACTGCTAACTTGAGCAGCTGACAAAATAAAAGAATCTACATACATTTCAAGTAATCTATAACTTTTAATTACACTTATTTCAATTGTAAACCCTCCATGTTTTCTTCCAAAATTGCTATTTTGCGGAGGGATTATTATGGGGAAGAGCAACATTTTGAGCCAAAATCAGAGTCAGTTGAGAGGTTGGCTATTCCTAATTATATAAAGCAATTTATTTGCATGTACCACTCAACCTGTTAATGCAGTAAATCTGAACAAGGCCAACTATATTGGGGGAACATATAAACAAACAGTACTAAAAATTGCTCTTGTATAAATTAAAACAGTTGATAGAATAACAGTTCTTATTTTAGCATGCATTTTTCTGAAGGTTATGAAGTCTGAAACTCAGTGTATCATTTAGTGACTTAATTCCTAAATGATTTGCCAGAATACTACAAATTTTATGAAGAACAAACCAAAAATAAGAAGCAAAAATCTGTTCATTCTTTGAAAATTTGGACAGTTGGGAGGTATAGTTCAGCTGGGCCTGTCTGAGTTTAATGCCCTTCCCCCCTGACAAAATCATGGTTGAATGGAGCCTCTGCAGCCATTCCAATGAACCATTAATTGGCTATTTCAATCCATTTGCCATAAACACTAATGTGCATACTGCTTTACTTCTATGATGAGTTGGACTTCATTTGAAAGTTTTGTATTTTACAGCACAAACACTAAGTCATCTGCTAAACAAAGCAATGTAGTCTCACAATGAAAACTTAGCATTAAAATTTCTCTGCCCTTGAAACTCACATTCATTGAAACAGCATTGAAACCCACATTCAAAGAAAATACATTTTGCCAGTGGCAGATTAATTCTGGGCTGTTTTCAAATCATAGGCCCCTTACATATGAAACATACATGTGCTCTTTGATACACCTTCCTCATTGTACTAAATTATATTCCTTGTACAATACAGTACAGTTGTTAGAGGTCGTTTTAAATTTGTTTTGAACATTTTTCCAGTAAGCAATGAAAACAAACGCATGCACCCATAATGGCACAACTGCCCAGTTCAGAACATTTATCACAAAAGTCTACTCAGACTTCCACAGTCCACCATTATCAGTAAATCTGCACAATTCTACAGTCCACCATTATCAGTAAATGTGCACAATTCTACAGTCCATTATCAGTAAATATGCACAATTCTACAGTACATTATCAGTAAATATGCACAATCTCTGAAGAAGTAAAAGTCATATAAATAATTCCACATTAAAGAAATATGTAACTAATGAAAAGGTTGCTGCTAGCAAACACCTTTATATTTCATGGTTTCATCGAAAAATAAAGCGTCTGTTGCCCCTCAGGAATAAATTGCCTATATTACATTAAAAACATGATAAGCTAGTAATATTGCAAGAGGAAATGGATGTCAAACTGATAACTGACTCATAGTTAATATCTTCACCAAGGAGAACATTCTCAGTACGGCAGCATCCACCCCTTGTGGGAGTAGAATCCACAGCCTTCTGCATCAAAAGCAAGTACACAACCTGTTGTGCTATTAACAAGGCAAGCCAACTTCACTTAAGCAGCACTAAACTTCTGTTCCCCTGCAGCTCTCAGCTCCTTGTAAAATCTACTCAATACTCAACTGCATCTCAACTTCACAGCACAAGAAAACTGGAAAAAGCCAAAATGTATTTGGGGGGTCAAAAGCCCAAAAACCAGGGACACATTAAACATTGCTTGTATAATCTTGGAAAGTTGCTAGAATAAAATGCTGTGTTACCACCATACATTTTACTGCCAAGGTCCCTGTGCAAAACAATCAGAGCAACATACCACTATGCCAAATCAGCTGCTTTGTGAAAGAGAAATGCTGCGTTACCACCATACATTTTACTGCCAAGGTCCCTGTGCAAAACAGTCAGAGCAACATACCACTATGCCAAATCAGCTGCTTTATAAAAGAGAGGAAGACTGAAACTTAAATGGCTATCATTTAGTGAATTCAGTTCTCACCATAGCTGTCAACCTCTTAGTACAAAACACCTGGACAAACCCAGTAATGAGGGAATACAGCCCTCAAACATATTCAGTGAATTCAGTTCTTGACATAGCTGTCAACCTTAGCACAAAAAACCTGGACGAAGCCAATAATGGGGGAATACAGTCCCAAAAATAGGGACACATTTCAAATATTCATCTTATAAACTTAGAAAATTGCTACAATAAAAGGTTGTGTTACGGTTGTGTTACTATGTATTTTCTGAAGAACATGAAGTCTGAAATTCAAATGCCTGTCAATTTTACTGCTGACAGAACAAAAACAATTTTCATCAGAGACCAGGGAGAAATACTGCAGACACATCTTCACCATCAAAGATGCAAGGAGTTAAAAAGTCTGAAATTCAAATGCCTGTCAATTTTATTTAACATTTGTTAATCAGGACAGTCTGACTTGGAACAAAAAAAAAATTTCAGCAGAGGCCCAGGAAGAAATAATGCAGACATGTCTTTGTAACATGGGAGGACACAAAAGCAAACCCACACAAACACAGGCAGAAGATACAGACCCCACAAAGAAGGCACCCCAGCCAAGAATCAAACCTGAGAACCTGCAGCTGTGAAGCAACAATGCTACCACTGCACCATCAAATATCAAGCATTGCAACATTTACAAACCACAGATATTATGCGGAACAGATCAGATCAAATATGAGGCAAAAATCTGCAAATTTTTTTTTATATATAAATGGTGGTGGGTAGGGAATTCAGGTCTTTAACACCTGCATACAAGGTACAGGGTTCAAGCCTGAGGTATTCCCTACCACACACACTTGTAGTAGCAAACCACAAAAACTAAATACACTGCCCTGGGTGCCAAACTGTCATTATGAGAGTCCAATCAAGACAAAATGAAGTGTAGAAAAACAAGCAACAGACTTCACCAGTGAAAGCCAGCAGCCATACAAATTAACAATGCAGAACACAATTGTTATTAGGACATTGTAGACCATGCTAGAGTACAAATACATTTCTCCTCCTAAGATTAAAATCATTATGAAAGCTCAACAGCACTTTAAGCACAAACAGTGTATTCCATGTGCTGACACTAAAGCATTAAATATAGTGCCCTATGAACAGAACTGTTAGGTTATGTAGAAACAACGAACCTAAACAAGCAACAGACTTCACCAGTGAAAGCCAGCAGCCATGCAAATTAAGAATGCAGAACACAATTGTTATTAAGACATTGTAGACCATGCTAGAATACACATATATTTCTCCTCCTAAAATTAAAATCACTATGAAAACTCAACAGCACTTTAAGCACAAACAGTGTATTCCATGTGTTGACACTAAAGCATTAAATATAGTGCCCTATGAACAGAACTGTTAGGTTATGTAGACCAACAACATCTCAAAGCACGTGCATTACATAAAAAGTTTTTAAAGACAAGATTACAATGTGGCAGTCCAAAAAACCAGGGTCTGGCACAAATCATGGAAAACAACCAAAATACAATGCCATTCTGAGTATGATAAATGCACACGCTCCATAGAAATTAAAGTTCATATAGCATAACATAAACAACCAGACTTGGCATTTGGACTCCAAATCCGACCTTAACTACTGTTATCCAAACATTTGCGGTTGAACTTAACAGCTGCCCATTTTTATTTACTGTTCTTATAGATTCATAGCCACCAATATGAATGTAAGAAATCATGCAATGAGTATTCACTTTTATTTACGATCTAAAACTGAAAGAATTGTTGTTTCATTCTTATGAAATATGCCTCTTAGGTGAAGAAGGAGCATCTGCCAGCATACATACTCACAAATAAGAATAAAATTGCCTTACCTACACAAAAACCTTGGCATGCCTGACATCTGGCTTAATATACAAGATTCCTACTGGTATAAATCTGTATAATCTGGGAATGTAATCTCACCTGTTAATTATTGCAGTATTCATTGGTCTCATTAGTGAATTTACAGAATTTGCAGTTCAAACAGGAAAAATGCCATAAGTATTCTTAAAAGGAAGGTCATTATAGCACGGTAATCTCTTCAGTTTTTCTTATTATTGTATCTATATTTCCCTGCTGTTTAGCTTACCCTTAGTTTACCCTTCCTACTTACTTGGTATACTTCTGTTCTGCACCTTCACTCTGTTCTTCTTCTTCTAACTTCTTTCTTCTTCTTTTACTACTTCTTTCTTCAGTTCTTCTTCTGTTCTTCACTTCAGCAAAATATAGGCCACCCAAAAAAATATATATATATAAAAATCCAATGGCAAATTTAAATTAACGTTAAATCCTTCCTGTGTGTGACTGACTCAGTAACTCACGATTGAATCAACCCACAACTGACTTACTGTTTGATTCTCGCTCTTTTCCCAGCACATAAAGCCCGGGAAGAGAGCGACAACCAATCAGCAACATTTAGCCCAGCAAGCATGTCATGACGTGCCTGCGGACGTCGCAGTCCGAGCCCCTTCCAATTCTATGCGGTTTGGAACCGCATAGACTTCTGGGCATCACAATGATGCCTTCATTGCTCCTCTGGGCTGCAATGAAAACAAAAAAAAAAAAAGCTGTTTAAAACCGCCGCAGCCCGAGGCGGTTAAAGTGTGCAATGCGCATGCACGTACTTCCGAGTCGCGGACTCAAAATTTGATTTTAAAGTACAAAAAAAAGGTATTCTTTTTTTTTTTTACGTTATTTATAAAACATAAACAATTACTACTATTTAGCTGAGGGTGCTGCAGTCCGGCAGTCTGATGCCACGAGCCGCCCCTGTATTACAGTGCATGCAGACGACCTATTCAGGACATATTATATCTTTATTGATAGGTTACAACACTCTTGTTCAGGCTCGCTCACTTATTTTATATGACAGTACATGCAGAGATAGTATTCCAGACATATTTTACATTTATTAATGGGTTACTACACTCTATTCCTGGCTATCTGGCTTATGATATATAACAGTACATGCAGATAATTTATTCAGGGAATAAATGTAATATGCTTCACAGCTACTGCCACTTCCTTAATCCACTTCTTATGGGACTGCACAACTGTGGGTTGACAACACCTAATACAACAGTACTATTTATTTATTGTAAGGGTACAACAACATTTCAAAGTAAGTGACACAGACACGCTCCAAGTTGTATACCTTTATTAATTACATTGAACACTCTTTTCTACAGGCTCTCTCCTTTATTTGATATTACAGTGCATACAGAAGACATATTCAGGACATATTATACCTTTATTGATAGGTTACAACACTCTTTTTCAGGCCTGCTCACTTATATGTTACGACAGTACATGCAGAGATAGTATTCCAGACTTATTTTACCTTTATTGCTGGGTTAGTACACTCTATTTCTGGCTCTCTGACTTATGTTATATAACAGTACATGCAGAGGATTTATTCAGGGCATTTTATTGCTGTATTATTGGGCTACAACACTTTTGTCATGCTCCCTCACATATATCATATAACAATACATGCAGAATAATTACTAACCTGCCTGGTGGTGCAGCCTTAGCAGCCTATCTGCATAGGCTTGCTGACTCATAGCACGGACACCTGCAGCTGTGAAGTAAATGAAGGGATATTGAGACATACCTATCCATTATTTAGACTATTTTAGCATGTCTTACATACTGCATTCCATGGCTACCTACTTAGTAGTGGGGCATCATGCATATGACGGGCCTCCTGGATCCATTTGGTTCAGTAGGTCCTGCTTCCATCTCTTCAGGTCTGCATGGTGGTGACGGACCTGCACACCAGTCAGAGGGACGCCTGTGGCACTGGTGAGTTCATGAGCCAACCGTTTCCAAGCCTCTGCCTTATACTCCATCCCTTGGAACTGGACCTGCAGGAGTCGAGTATCATGATGATAGACTAGGAGCCAAACCATGTATTTTGACTCCTCGATGCCCCAGCGTTGCGCTCTAAAGTGAGTACCCTCTCCAGCACCAGACATTCTAACTGCAGATGGGAACTACAATCAGTTATGGCGAGTATTCCCGCCTATGGAGCTTAAATATGCCGCATTTCCCGCACTTTTTTGTGATTGGCCATTTTTGAAAATTTTCGGCTGACTGCAGACCTGCTTAGCAATGGTTAATCTACCATTTATAAGTATATATATGTTAACAGTGGATGCTTATCCTAAGCTGTCATGGCTTAGTGTTTCAGTGCTTTGTTTATGGTGCACAGTATCTTCGGTTCGAACCTTGTCATTGCTTTTTATTTTACTACTGTCCAAACAGGTTAGGGGGTGTGGCTGTGTTTAAGCAACTTTGCTCTACGTTGCTCCACATTGCCCGACGGTGCGCTGGTTGGCATGGCGCACACCTCCACACAAAATGATTGTGCTGGGTAAAGCGCTATTTAGCTATGGGCAACTACATTGTGCTGGGTAAACCACTGCTTAACTACAGGCAACTATATAGCGCTGGAAAAAGCGTTGCTTAACTGCGGGCAATTATATGTCAGGTTCCTTTATAAATATACATTTTGTTCACTGATACATAGGCCATTTCAATGCTTTTTAGTAAAGGTTTAATCATATATGTCAGGAATTATTTCATATACTCATTTTGAGCATAAAATAGGAAGAGGAGTGGTGGGACTTGAACCGTGAATGTCTCCTCTGTGTGCGAACGCTGTACCACTATGCTATTACTATTTGGCATAATTTGCATAAACATTCCTTATTATGCTCTTTCATGTCGAGATTGCTAACTGCAGCTATCAAGAAAAATCCGCGCACACATGTGCAAATATGGGCAGCTATATCGGGAATTAGAAAAAAAAAATAATGTTTTACTTTTTATAACTGTGCTGGGGGTTTACAATGTCAGGGAGTGTGGTGTTGGGTACATGAACATTTGAGCGGACTCGCTCTTGTCTGTTGACATTTTGCATTTCACACACTTGCAGGGGCGTGGACCTTTAGACTGCTCGGCAGTCGGACACGCCCCCTGCTTGCCTGCACGGTCCGTGTTAGACTTGGGGTAGAGTCAGCGTGCCCTCATGAATATTCATGGCACGCTGATGTCATACTGTTCAACTGCAGCCTCCGAGTAAGACTTATTTAGTCTTACACAGAGGTTTCGTGAATCCAGGGGTTTGTCTTCTTTTTCTATACTGAATAAGATGCAAGCAAAACAAATACAAGTACATTGAATCTAAAAAAATCTTGTCAAAGGCTGAGTTTTAAAGACAGAAATCAAATATCATGAAGTCATTTCAAATATTTTACCTGATAGATATCAAGAACCAAACCCTGATTCTTACCATATAAAAGTAAACTTGTTAAATATCAAGAAAAAGAAACAAAACAAGAAACAAAAAATATGATAAAAATTGGTAAAACTTGGAAAAAACTGGTATAAAAATAGAACTCAAAATACCTTCCAGGAATTTGGGCATCTTAGAAACCTTGCAAAACTCAATGTCAACCAGGGGAGGCAAACATATTATACCAATCTGCAAGACAAAATAAAAGTAACCTAAAACCTTTTTGGTCATCACTAAATAAACTACTCCACCCTGGCAAGATCACCTCTCCCATTCGGAGAACAGATAAAATGACATACTCTATCCCCACCTAGTTTAAATCCTACTTTATACAATCAATATTTTCTTTCTTAGACACTAATACATATGCCCCCTCTTCCTACCCCTGTCAGATCAAAACAACCCACAGCTCTTGAATTCTAGTCCAATATCTACCTCGGTCATAATAAATTTCCTTCTTAAATTTAAAACTACTTCCGTAGCTATAGACGAACTACCATCAGTCTCCCTGAAAATGGCCATAGAGGTCATAGACCTCCCTGTGTCCATGCTAATTAATAGGTATTTAGTGGAAAGATACATCCCATCACTATGAAAAAAAAATCCTACATTATACCACTGCACAAAAGTGGCACATCTACAGAGTTTAATAACTACAGACCGATAGCGATTCTCTTCACCTCCCCAAAGTATTAGAGAAATGCATCACTATACAGCTGATGCAATACCTAACCTCAAATAACCTGTCTCAGAAAAAAAACATGGCTTTAGGCCCCTGCACAGCATCACTACTGCTCTACTGTATTTTACCAATATAATAAACTGACACAGAAATGATGGACTGCTTGTGTCTTAGACTTGTCAAAGGGATTTGGTACTGTCTTGCACCGGCAACTTCTCATTTGACTCTCCTCAATAGGACTTTCACAATACTCCATGGCTTTTTTTACTTACCTATCTGGAAGGCAACAAGCCATTAAATGGCAACAAATCTACTCATCTTTTCAACCAGTTACTATAGGTGTCCCTCAGGGCTCTATCCTGGGTCGCCTCCTATTTAATATATTTATTAATGACCTTCACATATCCACTCACCATGCTATGTTAGTTCAATATGCAGATGACTCAACATTAATATGTACAGCTTCAACAATAAATAGGCTCCAAGACATTAACCAAAAAATCTTTCTCCTCTGTAGAAACTGGCTCAAGGAATCAAATCTCCTACTCAACCCCATGAAAACCAAGTTAATGCTTTTTACCTCAAAAAGTTGCTAAAATCAAAAGCAATCTTTTACCGTAAAGTCAGCAAATAATATTGTCATTGAAACTGTAATTCACAGTAAACTTCTAGGGATTAGAATAGATGAAAATCTCAAATATGACCAGCATATACTGCACACCATTAAGTCTACACACCAGAAACTAGGCTCTCTTTATAGAATCAATGGATTCCTTACAGATGCTGCAAGAAAAGCTCTAGCCACCACCTTCTTATTGCTGATTCTCTTATATATTGCTCCTATCCTAACAAATGTTAACAGTACTCAGAGAAGGAAGCTTGCCTCCTGCTACAATAAAATAACTAAATTTGCCACCAATCTCTCTCATAGGAGCCAACACTGTCATAGCCCAAAGCAATTAAACTGGCTTGAATTACACAAATACCTAATGTGCTCACAACTAACTACAGCACACAAACTCATTCATCATTCAGAAAAATGCACTACACTTCAAACTTATTACTACCCTACTGTCCAACAAGAGACCTCTTTTCTGTTAACAAATGCTTATTACTTAAAAAGAAGTCAAATAATATTGCAGGAGACTTCCTCTGCTCTCAATATGTTGCTCAACACTGGAATAGTATCCCCAAGACAAATAAAACTCTCTGACAAACTGAGTAGTTTTATACCACTGCTTAAACAACATTTTAACCAATCCTAGTCCTGCACATGCTCATCACAAGTTTAAGACCCTGTGTTCACCATACAATACTCTCCAAATACTCTCCTTAAACAAAATACTCTCAACCTCTCACTGAAATGACAAAACATTTTTATACATAACTGCTGCCTATACAATCCACTAAATTTCACATGGGCTTTTTCTTTAGCAGCTTCTACCTCTATAGAATCTTAGAATATATAAATGTAACTATTGTTTGTGTATAAATGTTAATAGAAATGTAACTACTCTGTGTTTAACTGGAACGTGGTATAATACAGTGTAAGCAATTGGAGCTTTCCTTCCCTGGCCTCCACTTAAAATGGGTATTATCCAGTCGGACTTTCCCTGTAAAAAAAGACAAATAAATAAATATTTTTTTTTTTTAAATATTCTTGTAAACCAAAATGTTGTCATTCAGACATGCAATTATTAGAAGTCAAGTCTTACTATTCAGAGTTGTATATATATGTATCCTGTGAAAAATATGATTTATCCCATCAGGTACAAATCATAATTCTGTGGGTTGGTTTCCATAAAGTTTGCGGAACTTGGAGAAATCCACCAACTTCCATGCAAGAATTGCACGTAACCAGGTAATATGCAGATATGCCCAAGTCTATAGAGAATACCTCGGTACAAGGTAGATATAGCCAACAATGTTAGTACAATCCCAAACAGTCATGTCAAATGTGCAATACAGGAAAAGTTGTTCATGAAGTAATATATGTACGTGCATTACCAATGCACATCTACAGAATTTATACAAGCCCAATGCAAATGACTTTAATACGTGGAAAGTAATAAATTAAGACAAATGTACATCAGCCATTATACCTGAAAAATGACAAAATATCTGCAAACACTTTTGGATATGATTGTAACCAGTAGAATGCCAATGAATGTCACACACCTGTGTTGTACACCTGAGTACCCATATGTGTTAATGTATATAAATATAACCCTCACTATGTGCAGAATCTGAGTAATCCACAAAATGTCTAATAAAACAATTAGTTAAGTAAGGTGAAGGGCAATCACAGCCATTTCACCATGGCTAACAGTAACTAGCAATGGGTGCAGGACACATATGGGGTAAACAAGTAATGCAGGCACCCAAGGAAATAGTGTGATAGAAAAGCAGATGTGGGTTGAAAGTGAAGAAGAGGGGTACCCAAGAGGTTTGATGTAATAGGAAAGTCAAAGGAGCATAGGTATTTTTTTGATAGGGATAGTATCCATTTTTTTTGAGAAAAGAAGGGATAGAAAAGACATGGAAAGAGGAGGTAGACACTAGAGCAGGCACAAACACATAACAAGTATCACAAGAAATGACAGACCTAGATCATAAATACACATAAAGGATAAGTAAGGTACACAGACCCCACAAATATAGACTATAAAACATGGGTAAAGGAAAAATGACAAGCGGGTTAGGGTTGCATACCA
This sequence comes from Protopterus annectens, assembly GCF_019279795.1. Taxonomy (NCBI): domain Eukaryota; kingdom Metazoa; phylum Chordata; order Ceratodontiformes; family Protopteridae; genus Protopterus; species Protopterus annectens. The sequence continues at coordinate 1,205,688,038 of NC_056732.1, read as the reverse complement.
GACATGGTGCGACACAACAACAAATATGTTCAAAAGCACAAGTCATTGCTGAGATGTCACAACCTGTGTGACAGTCATACCAGAATGTGTATGAATAATGTTATGTGTGTGTTGGAAAACACTAAATGTGAATTGCTGCCATAGCAGTTTACAATGGATGTTGCATCAAATAATCCATTAGGTTGTCAGAAGTGCAAGTGCTTGCCAAAATGGCCATCTACATGCAGCACAATTTTAGAGCTCTGTAAAATCATTCATTTAGACAGGAATTCAGCCAAAAACTGCAATTTATTTATTTCATGTATTTTTTCCTAATTTAAGGTTTGATTGTTTAATTATTCATGTGATTTCATTGGTCAATATTGTCAAGTATTTGTATATAAGGGTGGTGTTGATGTATTTATTCTGAAGAAGTTTGTGTTTTATCATTAAAAAGAATAAAAGCGCTAAGTGTGTGTAGTCCAGCTCTTCTTTCATGACCTGCTGAAATCTTTGATTTTTCAGAAAAAGTACAATCAGCTTCTACAAATTCTTAAGTATAAAACCTTAAACTTCAAGAATACAAATGTTGGTGATAATTTATAAAGGAATTCCTGTCAATGAGCTGCACCAAACATTCTCAAACAGATTCAGCTCTGAAGAAGGAGATGCAGCTGCTGACTTCAACATTACAGACTTTATAATTGAAAATAGATGACTTCCAACTAAATCTAAAAAATCTTCAAGAAAAAATTCAGAAGCAGACTGAAGTGTTCAAAGAACTACTACAACAGCATCAAAAGAAAATTTCTGACATGGAAACATTAACAGACACTGATGGGAGACTTAAGGAAGAGGAACATCAAACTGGCTTTTTACTCTAGCAAAACACCTGGCTAGTAAACAAGTTTGATGACCTTGAGAACTGAGAAAGGAGATGCCATATACCAATTTCTGGTCTCCCTGAAAAAGCTGAAGAAGGAGACATTATCTTTTTAAATTCCAGGATTCCTGAGTTACTGGACTTAAAGGTAGGCTTCTCTTATATAACAGAGAAGGGAAAATAAGAAATTGGTACGCCAGCATCATTTTCTTCTTCTTCTCCATCAATAGTTGTGAAATTTTTAATATACATAGATAATGATTTTGTTTGAAAGTCTGCATGGAGACAAGCCCCTTTAAAATTCAAAGTAACATCAGATTTGACGATTACTCCACAAAGGTATTGGATATGAGGAAAAAATGTTGGCCAGTAGTTAAACTTCTAAAACAAAAATATATCAAAGCATGGACTTTATATCCAGCTAGATTAAAAAGAAATCTTTCAAATGGGGCAAGAACATTTAACACCTTAGATGAAGCCTCTACTTTTATATAAAAAAAAACAATAATTTAATTTCTATCCCTGAAGACATGGACTGTTCTTACACCTCTGTAAAGAGATCCTTTGAGAAAAGCACATGGACAGAGGGGAAAAAAAGAAGCAAAAGACTGAAACGACTTCTGCAACCAGCAGCAAATCTCTCAAAACATCTACTGATAAGTAAAACCTTACTACCTTCTACAGTTAAAATGGACTCTAATAGTTGTTATAAAGCATCTTGTTTCAGTAAGTTTTCATTTTTAAGTCACTAAATACTTTAAGGTTAAACACAAATTCTATGATAATGTCATAGCTACAAATAGTACTAAAGGAAACATGACAATTAGTAAGCACATTAAAGGTAACTTTGGTCCATACTACTTTTATAATTCACACATCTGAATGCCTGAAATTGTTGAAATACGTTTGGGATTTCAGTCTGTTTATCCAGTTTTAATTTACATATCACAATGCAGACTGTTATATAAATTACTAATTTATTTAGTACATCATTAGTCGTTTTGAATTATAATAATTTTTTGTCCGTTTATGCATTTTCAGGCAAAAATGACTTGTAAATGTATTTTACTATATACACATACATGAAAAAAATAGCCACAAATGTTTGTAATGATTTTCTAATATTTTTTTTCATTAGTTCTGACTTCATAACTCCAAAAACATTGTTAAAATCATTTTATTATTCTGAGGTGAAATTTTATTTACCTCACAACACTTCATGAGCAGTTTTTATTCTTGCAGGTCATGCCATGTTGTTTTTGAAACTCCCTGACTGTTTCTTTTTGGAGTGACAAAGGAAATAAGGGAAACGACTTTAGAGAAATACGTCTTACACAAAATATCCTGTTTGTAGTCATGAATCACCTGGATCTGCAGAAAATAATAACTTAAGGTTAGTTTAACTAATTGCAATGTCTTAACTTCATTTTAGTGTTAGTTACTAATAGTTTATGTCTGTCCAATCAAGATGAATTTAGTTCTAGGGAGGAGGCAAGAAGAGAATGGAAAGAAAAGAAAAGAAAAGAAAAAAAAAGAAAAAAGGAAAAATATGTACAAGTTAATATTTCTGCACTGGTACTAAATGTATTCACTTCTTCATATTAATTTATTGTCTTAGCAAGTTACCATGCAGTTTAAATATATATAGCAAGAACTTTTTTTCTGCTGTGATAGTTATAATTGCATTATAACTATAAGATGGTTTGGTAGGAAATCTTAATAAGATTCTAGTAGCAAGTCAGCTCAGGAGTAATGAATATATATGTGATAACATTTTTACCTCATAAGTAACTTCACTTAATGTAAGTTAAAATGTGTTTATTGCAGCTTAGTCAGTTTAAAGTTTCCCTTGCAAAGGCAAATTCTATATATTTTTTACTGCAGTAAAGTGTATATGATAATAGCTGTTATAAATTAACAAATATTTGCATACTAATAGACACCTATATAACTAGTTACCTTTTAATAGTAATAATATATATACATATATATATATATATATATATATATATATATATATATATATATATATAAATCAATGGATGTTGAATGGTTACATTGCAGATGAACCATCTTCTTTCATATACATGTTTTATGTTTGGGAAACTTATAACCTATATATCTATTATTTATAACTGTTACAGCAGCTCAAATTATCCCATTTTATTTTGATGCGTCGCTTTAGTCTAATTTATTAGAGCTATCAGATGTGCTAAGTTAGGTCATGGTAGGCAGTTTGAGGGATTTGAGTATATCTCTCAGACTGAGAATTCTAGTAATTCCATGTTTGGTTTTGGGAAAACATTTTTTTATCATAGTTGCCATTACATTTTTTTGTTTTGTTTTCTTCTTGTTCAGGTCTGACTTTATGACTCTTGTCCTTATATTATTGACCAAAGTCATGTCAATCTTAAAATATTTATATTTAAACACTAGACATTCTCTAGGTTTTGGAAAGAGTTACAAGCTTGTTACATCTATAGTTATTCAGCACATTCCTATATACCTTTATTTACACTCATGTCTTTATCTTTGGCTTCTTTGAATATCAATGGACTAAACAAACCAAGGAAAAGGTCGACTCTACTAAGATATTTAAATGCTAACAAGCCTCAAGTAGGGTTTCTACAGGAAACTCATTTTAAATCTACAAAAAAAATTGAAACTGTAGTAATTATTCAATTCTAGCACACTCTTCATACAAATCCAAAATAAGGAGTGTCATAATTTTATGGAAAAAAGAGTTTTAAACCCACACATTATATACAAATGTGAATATCCAGAGGGATTGTTAGCTATTCATATTATAACATTTAATAATAGAATCTGGACATTAGTAACACTGTATTGGTTTCCAGGTTTAGGAGTCACAACAGCTAAATGATATTTAAATACTACAACCAATGTTTATAATGGTAACCTTATATTGGGAGGGGACTTTACTTGCATTTTGGATGCAAATTATACCACAAGTAATTACCCATTTAGACTTATTTCCACAGCTAAGCTTTTTAAAAAATGGATTGAGTCTCTTAATTTATATGACACATTCAACTCTAAGCATAACAATGCACTGCCTTTTTCTCATTTAGATCATAGGTTCAAAACTAACATCAAAAATAGAGAGAATTCAGTTTTTTAATTATCTAAGATATAAAATAACATATTTTAATATTCATTCATGTCCTATTTCTGGTCATGACTGCCTGATACTAAATTAATAACTTGATTTTATCAAGTTAAACTCTGTAACTAGGATCCCAGCTTATATAATCAAAATGAAAGACTTTAAACCATGAATATTAAAAGGGATGCAGTCTTTCTTAGATCTAAATCTTATTACTGACAATAATATAATAATGATCTGGGATGCTCTTAAAGCATATATTTATGGTAAAACAATTAGTTGGTATAACATTAATTCAACTAATGGGAATCTAAGATTCAAAATACACAATCTCAGCTTTTACTTGCGAAATCTAAATCTATACCACTATCACCAGATGATAAAAAGATAGATGAGCATAACAAGAAATATCCAGTTATTCTAACTTGTAAGATGAACTTGGCATTAGAAAAGCTAAAATTAAACTCATAGGCTTTAACTCCAAAACATATGCATAATTTACCAATGAGAGCTAAGATAACGATCTAAGTCCAACAATATAACAAAGTTGTTACATGAAGGTATCAACAAGCCAGTATCTGATGTAGATGATATACTTGAAGCATTTATATTTCACTATACCAAACACTATAGTTCCAATAATTTGCCAAACATGACCTTAATATGGAATTAATTTCAATTAATATAGAAATAATTCCAGAGAAACTTAAAACAAATTTAGAAAAGCAAATATATTTTAAAGAAGTTAAAGATAAAATTAAAAAGTTTAAACCTAATAAGTCTCCTGGACCTGATGGCATTATTATCAACTCTACAAATTATTTCCTACAAATATTCCAACATTGCTTCACAGAACCTTAATAGAAGTGCAGACTTAAAATATTATACCACCTTCTTCGAGATATTCATCAATCACCCCAGTCTTAAAACTAATAAAGATCATCAATTTTATAGCTCTTATAGATTGATTTATCTGTTAAATAATGGTTATATTTACCCCCAGTTTTGTTGACAAGAGTCAAAGTTCCACTATCCGAATTGATAAACAATGACCAAACTGGTTTTATTTATAAAAGGCTGCTCATGACAATATTAAAATAATACTCACCCTTATTGAATTCCTAAGCAGAGAAAATGAAGAGGCTTTGTTGATAAGTCTGGATATAGAAAATGGCTTTTGATTTGGTCAGCTGGGATTATCTTTTTGAAATATTGAATTTATTAGCATTTCCATCGTCTTTCATTACTTTGTTAAAAAATATTTATAAAAACAATTTAACTTATGTCAAACGAGGCCCTTTTACTTCAAATCATATACCCATAACCAAAGGAACAAAACCAGGCTGCCCATTATCTCCTGTTGTATTTGCAATAGCTAGTGAAGTCTTTGCTTCTCTGAAAAGAAATAATACAAAATGTCTAGGTATTTGTATATATAATAATTATAATTTCAAAATTGCACTCTTTTTTGCCAGTGATATTTTACTCACTCTTCCTAACTTAAATTTAGTTTTAAATGACTTAGATTCTATAATAAATCATTTTCAGGATTTTTATTTGTTCACACTTTAACAAACAGAAATCCAAGTGTATTATACTTAATAATAAACTAAATAATTTATCTAATAGTCAAAATATTATTGAAGAACAACCTCACTAGACTACTTTGGTATAACATTATGCAATACCTTAGATACAACTATAGAAACTAATTATAGTAACATTATATCTTTAATAAATAATCACATAAACAAAATGAATAAGCTGCTCATACCCTTTGAAGACAGGCTTTAGTTAATAAAAAAAATTATTCTGCCAATAATATTAATCAATGTGCTAGCTCTTAATTCTTTTCTTGGAAATCAATATATTAAAAAATAAATAAATTATTAATAAACTTGTTATGGCATCCTAAAAGAAACAGAATTGCTTATCAACATCATATTAGACTTTGGGAACAAAATGACATAAAGTGTTTAGACACTGAGACTTAGAGCATCTCTACTAAAGTAGGCCATAAATCAAATTGATCCAAACTACATTTCAAATTGAAATCCATATATCTTACTATATTATTGAAAAAAACTTATTTATTATCAAAATTCTCTTTAGGTAACTCTTCCAACAAAACTTGGCATCTAATTTGTTATGTTGTTCAATATAATATAACCAAACCTACTAAACTGAACTTTTTAAACCATGTCTTTAATAATTTCAGGAAACTTGTTATTTCTAATGTTGACATTAAGATATGGTTCGACTTGCTAACACCTTTTAGAATAAAAAAAAATTCCCAGATAAACTACATTTTAACATTTTTAAACTTCTGGGAAAATAAGAAATTCATCTGTTGGCAACATTGTGTTAAGGAACTAGACACATTAAACAGACAACAAATCTGTAAAGCATATGATCTGCCAACACAAGATTGCTTGTCATTGCAAAGTAGTCTGACTCATTCAAAAGAACTCTGAAGAATCATTAAAAACACATTATTTCAATCCCAACCTACTCTAGTATTCTATCTTTCTGAATTACTATTAATAACTTTAAAATTGATAACATAACATCTAAACTATATAATATACTAACAATTTATAAGGCAACTTTAACTACTAAACATTGGAATCTTATTATCAAGGGTATTAATCCAAATTATTCTTATGAAGACAAGGAAAAAAAAATATCCTAAGTTGAATACTCATCCAGGGTTCAGTGCTGGAGCATTTTTATGTGGAAATTCTTTCACAGAGCCTTTCTCTGTCCTGATAAAATAGGCAAATTGAATAAAACTGATAATATTATTTCTCCTGGTCCCCGTCAATAAACACATCACACCAAATGATGTTTGATGACCTTTATTAAACTCCCATAACCATATATTTATCGATCAATATTATTTATTAATCAGAGCATAAACATCCATATAACTGTTAACTAGAGCAGTGTGACCTCACGCACCCTGGAAAATCACAGCATAAACATCCATATAATTGCTAACTAGGCCACTGTAACCTCACTCACCCTGACCAAATAAATAGGGTCCTTACCTCCACTCACTTATGTTATTTATCATGCAGCATCCCATTGCACACTTTCATTTCTCACTTATTGAATTAAACATCCAACCAAAAAGCAACCTCCTTACCTCACTCACTTACTATTACTTAAAGCAGCACCCAACTGCTCACTTTCCTTACCCAACTCAATGAAATGAACTAGATGGGAAATAGAAGAGGGAAAAGTCTGCCCCTCATCTACGCCTACCCAAACTATTAATACGTTGAACAAAAAAAGAAAGAAAATCCTTTTGAGAAGTAAGAAGGAATGTGCACAACAGAGAAATAAGTCTCTCATTAGTCTAAACAAGTGAATCAGAGTATTAGTCAAGTCTCTGAAAGCAGATTTTAAGGTAAAAATAGCCTCCAAAGGTAAGGATAACCATAAGGCATTTTTCAGTTTTGTCCACAATCTAAAGGGGAACATTCAACAATGTGCAGAATTAGTTGTAGATTACATCATCTGTGCTCAACCAGAAGATATAGAAAATCTGCTGACTGACAAATTCAGCTCAAATGTCACCTTCTCATCACCCCAGTTCTTCCCAAGAAATATCATCCACCAGTCCACTACCAATTACCACCATATAATAGGTTGCCACTGTGCTGTCAAATGCTAAATCCATGTCTTAAATGGGACCTGATGATATACCAAGTTGCCTCTTAAACAGCTTAAATCAGGACTTAGGCCCATTAGGATCTCTATTTAACCATAGTCTCTGGATTGGCTTTGTCCTGATAGAATGGAGGACAGTAACAGTCAACCCTCTGCATAAAGCAGGAACATCTGCTGACCCCAGAAATTACAGAACCATAGGCTTGACTAGTCTTATATGTAAGACCATTGAATAATCATAGGCTTGATAAATAACGACATAGAAAACCTCCAAACATTGGACCCAACCAAATTTGGCTTTGTCAAGGGCAGGTCATGACTACTGAATTTGGTGGATTTCTTTGAGAAAGTCACTAAGGCCATGGATAGGAGTAAAACAGTACATATCACCTACCTCAACACAGCCAAGTCATTTGACACAATTCCCCACACAAGTATTATAAATAAACTCACAAAACTGGGCATAAATCCCTATGTCACCAGATGTATATCCAATTGGCTCAATGATAGGAGACTTGTAGTTAAAGCGGGCAAATCCAGATCCAGCAAGAGGACAGTTAATGGGGGTATGTTACAGGGTTCAGTGCTGGTACCACTCCTGTTTGGAATATACTTCTCTGAAGGGGGGCTAAAGTGGAAGGCCTCGGGATAACAAAGTTTGCCTTCAACTTCAAGCTAGGGGCAATCATTGAATCCCCAATGGAGTAAATATCCTTCAGGAGGATCTAGATCATACAAACAATTGGTGCCAGAACTACGGCCCAAAACTTAATGCAAAAAATGCATTATCATACAGTTTAGGAATTCAAATACCCCTGCAAATTGTAACATCAATAGCACACCCCAAGAGTAGACTCAGAGGTGAGAGGTTTAATGACAAAAATAGATATTAGCCTGAACTTTGACCGCCATGTTTCCACAGTGGTGAGGACGTCCTTTTTTGTGGCACAAATTTTAAGTAAAGGTATGGCATCCAGATCCAAGGAAAATGTAGTCCTGCTGTACTCAGGCCTCATTAGACCAATAACTGAGTACAATGCACCATTTAGAATGTACTTCAGTAGGCACTTACAGCAGCTGTGGCAACCTCAGAGGTTCTTCACAAAGAAAATGCAGGGTGTAAACAACATGAACTATGTAGATATACTAAAAGCCCTATCCCTTTACATTGTCTACTACTGACTATTAAGGGGTGACCTATGCCTGACCTACAAGGCACTCACAAATCCAGCTCTAATGGACCAGCTGCACACCCACAAGTCAGCCAGCATGAGGGTCACCTGATATAGGAATCTAAACTTAGTCATGCTGGAGAGAGAGATATGTGTTTCAGAGATTCTTTGGAAAAGGTTTCCTACTCACATTAAACAGAACATTCCATGGTCCTCTTCAAATACAATTTGGATCAATGGATGGGGAATCATAAATTTACACCTGGAGCAGTGTCTATGTCTGTTATTCACAGTCTGTAAGATACTCAATACTGAGGCATAGATTGATGCCATCCTCTTGCCCCGGGGCCATATATTGGGTAAAATCAGGTTGTATTGGCTAGGCTGGTAAGTGCCCTTAAACTATCGGTCTAGTAATCTCCTATGACCATATGAACCTATGAAAGGTGTTTGTCAGACACTGCCATGTTTCCTGAGCTATGATATATGGTCACATCCTCTGTCAGCCACTCATATTTCTTCTCACCACTGTGTCCTCCTGATCATGCTGTGACAGCCTTGATATAGCATCATCAGACATCTGGGGTTATTTTTAAACATCTTTATTACATTACCATGTATGACATGCAATCTTACATTTATATAAATGAAAAACTAACAACATTGATACCACTTTAATTGCAAACATTAAACATCAGAGACATCATTGAAACAACTGTAACCGCTTATAATCTATCCAGTCATTGTCAGTCAAGCATTATATGGCTCATTCAAATCCTGCCACGTAAACCTTGTTCCTTCTCTGCATGTATTGTTTCCACAATTCCCATTTTTTCCTATGCAGTTTGCTCCTTCCCATTTCTAAAGATTCCAATTCCAGTTGTTTTATTTCTGTTACTATATTCACTACTTTTAGTAAAGTTGTTCTACACTTTGATTTACATTTTCTAGTAATTGCTTTTTCAGCAGCCACCATAATTAGACTTATCAAGGCTTTACTATGTCTAGGCAATTCTGATTCTGTATCAGAGCTAAAAAAAAAATAATCTCACCAGTCAATCCAGCCTGCTTACCCAGCATCTCTGACAGAACAGTCTGCAGGGAATGCCTAAAGTTTTCCAGCTCATAGCACTCCCAAAAAAATATGTTCCCCCATTGTCTGTGGATTGCTTATCCAATCTGTCTTCCCAATCTTTTCTAAGCTTTTCTGAATGATTCTTATCATTATCATACAATATTTTATAAGCTCTACCAATTATTCCTTTTTAATGACAGTGACATCTGGGGCTCTTGTGGTAGATAATCCACAACTGCAGCAGGTAAGCCACCTTGTTTTGCTATAATCATGTTGATAGCATGGCATGCAGACAGTAACCATCTGTGATACCTTTTCTGGTGTGTAATTTAATGTATCTTCAGATCTGTCCAGACATCTGAATCTTGCTTTCAGCACACAAAATACATTCTCAATACTGTGTCATCTCACTGTGTTTTCTCTGTTGTATGCATCCTTGGCAGGGGTAGATAACCACAGTCACATGTTTGTAGGAAGGACAAAACACATATTTACTCCTCATGCATACTGTTGACAGGTCTAGATTCTAAATACATCATAGATGTGGTCCTGTACTTACCAAGTAGTAGTATGTAAGGAATTTCACCATGTTGGAAAGCAGCCCTAAGACTGCTTTTCATTCAATATTTTATCAATGTACACACTACTGGAGTATGTTGTCATGATATTAGTCAGGTGGCCATGTGCTGAGGACTACACCTGATAACTGAGTGATGACCACCTGTGTCTATTGATGTACTGTTGAGCATCAGGTACAGCTGGGGTTTTAATTGGGATGTGAGTGCAGTCTATTGCACTAAGAACATGGGGGGAGTTAGCTCTGGCATAGAACTGTTGTATGGAAGTTTTGTAGTCTATGGGTATTTCTGGGAACTGGATATATTCATCCACCTTGATGCATAGTGCTCCCAGGAACTGTGAGAAAATGTGACTAGCAGCTGTCTGCAACAGTCCTACAGCATCTGGCATAGTTTCATGTGGTTATGCCACTGGAATGTTCCAGAGACCAGTAAAACTAGATACAGGCACACTTTTGTTTCTTTTAGTATTGTGTTACCTCACAGATTGTGAACATACATGTGAGATTCACAAATCCTACACACAGTTCCTTGTCTAATCTATATATATTATTTCCTAGTCAGAGAGCTGGCTTAACTGTAGCCTGGCTTGGCATCTAGCTGGCTGTCTTTTGAGATGCACTAGAAGATTGCCCTCAAATATGGCTTGCTATACCCTAGCATGCAGTAGTGCATTAAATGCCAGGTGCATTTTTTTAAGCATGGTTTGTGGATTCTGCAGGATTCTCTAGGACTATGTGGTGTATAGTGGCTATAAGATAAAGCAAACATGGCCTCACCCGAGCACTTTCAGAATGTTTTTGGCAAACTACTTTGATCTGAAGAAGGCTTAAGAAGCCAAAAGCGCTTATCTCAGTTGGGAATTTCATGTGTTTTTAACATTTTTATTGTTTTTCTTCGAATAAAGAGTGCTTTTATCACTGTGACACAGTGCAAGCTCATGGTGGTGTACCTTGAAGACTTTAATACTTTGTTGTATCACTTTGGGACACCCTTGGCAGTTGGGGTCAATTTATTTTGTTGTATAATTTATGACTCAGTATTCATGCTTGGGGTAGAATTTTATAAACAAAACCAACATTTTTTTAAATCCTAAAGTAATATCTATAGCTATATAAATCTATTTCTGATACAAAATACAAATTCTGGCAAAAACAGCATCCTATATTAGGTTGTTATGTTTCAAAGTGTCATATTTAACAAATAGCCTTTCTATTTCCTTGCTTGTCAGATGAATAATCCATTACTTGTTTATCATTTTCTAATACCCTGTAATTACTTATCACTAAAAATCATAGCCTTGGCATGTAAGAATCACATAAAACTCATAAACATAGTTATCTCCTGTCCTGATAGTCCTTTCAAGCAAAAGCTGTAAGAGAGCCTCAATTGTTATTTTTTATGATATTACATACGACAGCAAGTAAAGTTTGATTTATTTTATCATGGGTATCACTAAGTAAGTTTTATTACTTCTTTCTTCAGAAAAATCACATAAGTTATCCTGATAAACATGACATACTAAATATGTCACTTCATTTTTTAAGACAATGCCTAAAAAGTGTCAGTTGTAATACCATTCTGTTAACTACATCTTGCATCAAATGCATGCATGCATAATGGATTCCACAATGTGTACACTATGGGCTGGATTCCATAAAATTTGCAGAGCTATTTGCCGACAATGCAGCAAACGGAAGGAAGACTTCAGCACACCCATTGTAGATGCAATGCCAGAAGTCATTCTAAAGGTAGACCAAGTACTCAAGTATGATGATTAGGGATTTTGTGCACGCTGGTATGTTTCTGAAACACATTGTGTGCACACAGTGCATCTGAAATGTGACAAACAGCCACACTGACTACATTTCTAAAATCCTTGATGCATATTTGACAAGTTCCTGTATCTCAAGGCAGTGAACTATGGGGAAGACAAGTCTTTATGTCTAGTTCAGTCCTGTTTCAGGAGTAGGTAGTTCAGGTATCAGTGTTCAGGGTTGACTCTGGGCTTCCAGTATTAAGCAGGATATTGAAGCTGGGGGATGTATACAGGCAGAAGGGTTGTTTCAAAAGACAAGTTCCTGTATCTCAAGGCAGTGAACTATGGGGAAGACAAGTCTTTATGTCTAGTTCAGTCCTGTTTCAGGAGTAGGTAGTTCAGGTATCAGTGTTCAGGGTTGACTCTGGGCTTCCAGTATTAAGCAGGATATTGAAGCTGGGGGATGTATACAGGCAGAAGGGTTGCTTGTTTCAAAAGACAAGTTCCTGTATCTCAAGGCAGTGAACTATGGGGAAGACAAGTCTTTATGTCTAGTTCAGTCCTGTTTCAGGAGTAGGTAGTTCAGGTATCAGTGTTCAGGGTTGACTCTGGGCTTCCAGTATTAAGCAGGATATTGAAGCTCGGGGATGTATACAGGCAGAAGGGTTGCTTGTTTCAAAAGACAAGTTCCTGTATCTCAAGGCAGTGAACTATGGGGAAGACAAGTCTTTATGTCTAGTTCAGTCCTGTTTCAGGAGTAGGTAGTTCAGGTATCAGTGTTCAGGGTTGACTCTGGGCTTCCAGTATTAAGCAGGATATTGAAGCTGGGGGATGTATACAGGCAGAAGGGTTGCTTGTTTCAAAAGACAAGTTCCTGTATCTCAAGCAGTGAACTATGGGGAAGACAAGTCTTGTTCAGTCCTGTTTCTAGGTAGTTCAGGTATCAGTGTTCAGGGTTGACTCTGGGCTTCCAGTATTAAGCAGGATATTGAAGCTGGGGGATGTATACAGGCAGAAGGGTTGCTTGCGCAAACGCTACCAGCAGGGGAAAAACGCAGCAGCCAGTCATATTTTCCAGACACCAAGGAGCTCAAGTGAGTACTACAGAGTACAGTGAAATCAATAGCAAAACTGAAAAAAAATCATATAAAAATGCAACCTGCTGTTAATATACTGCAACAGGCTGCAGTGATGTAGGCCATAAATGAGGCTATGGCTTTGTGTCCTAGAAGTCAGTTAGCTACAGTCAGAGCAAGGCTGCAACTAAACCAGTTGTCAGACCAGCAAATAATCAACATATAAAAGCTAGGCAGACAACTAGTACAGGCTGTGTGCAACGTGTGCCCAACACGTGTCCATAAAGATCCTGTGAGGAAACACCATCTCCCTTGAAACCAAAGTGTGTCTCAACCTGGTAGCACTTGCATCTGGGACATTCCAGAGAACCATGGGTAAGCTGTGGAAGTATAATATAAAGCTGCCAGTCATATCCTGACAAAATTCCTGGAAGCAATCTGCAGCGAGGTGAATACATACACCTTCCATCCACTACCATAGAGTGGAGAACTGTAATGCGTCAGTTCTATAACATTACAAACTTGCCACATTACTCAGTGCAATGGATTGCACACACACATACCTATCAAGACACACCAGTACATCCAGAAGCAGACAGATAGATAAACACAAAGGGATGACCATCCATCAACTGCCAAGTTGTGTGTGCTGCAGATGGCAGCATAACAAACATCATAACAACATACCCTGAAAGTGCCCATGATGCTGCCATTTTGAGAAAAATTAGACTCAGGGATGGAACACAGCTGTTGTAGAATGTGAGTCAAGGATGTCCCTTTCAACAATATCCATTCTGACCAAAAGTGTCTTTATTCCTCACAACAGGTGACTGTGGTTATCCACTTGAGCTGTGGCTAATGACAATGTACTGTGAACCATCAAACTCTGCACAGGAGGCCTACAATAGAGCACACACAACAACCAGAAACACCACAAAGCATGTGCTTGTTGTATTGAAAGCTCAGTTTAGATGTGTGAACACATTCAGGGGTGCGCTGCAATATACACCTGAGAAGGCAGCACAGATGATAATGGTGTGGGTCATGCTGCATAACATGCTAATCAGAGCACATGGCAGTCATCCAGCTACAGGATTGGGTGAACTACTCCAAGAACCCCAAGTGTCTGAAGAGGTTATCCCACAGGTATTGGAGAAGGTGATGGAGGATATAAGGGACAGAAGTCGCAGGCGTAGATAACATAGGGTGCAACCATAAGTGCAGGCCAGGGCAACGTGGCACAGTCTGACCCAAATAATTCAGTCATGACAAGACATATGTACATGAGTACACAGATTGAACATTGATGTTGAGGTGTTGCCCCACCACAGCAACACAGATTGCATCTAATGCCAAGTACCCACTAAATGTACACATTGAGCATCACACATAACACAAGCATAATATATTCCAACATGAACATATGCATTCAAATGCGTCCAAATACAGATCATCATCTCAAGGCACAACTGATACAAGTGTGCATACACACTAAGTTTTCTAGATCATATATGGCTAATAATAAGGGACACACATCAGGGCTACAAATACATATATGTACCATATGATAACAAGAAAAAGAGAAATCATGCAGGACATTATGCAGAAATTTTAATTTTAGAAAACACATATCACAGCACAGTGGTATTGCAATGATATGAGGCAGCTATGTGTACTACACTGTTGGACACACTCTAACACAGTCTCAGGTGACCTCACTGATGTCTCACACCATGATCCTCCCCGGCCTGCCCACATACTGACACATCTTGCCCTGGTTGCGCCATAACAGACATGAATGGGGGTACAATACCATGTTGAGATGAAGGAGCATGACTGCAAGTTGAAGGCCAGCAGTGAAACTATGTGCATGTTGGACCACAGACAGTGATTCTAGATGGCCATTGGTGTTTCTATGGACAGCTGGACAATGGTGTCTCTATGGACAGCTAGCCTGTACATCACAGGTTGCAATCTGCTGAGCAGTCATGGAATACAGAATCCTGCTGGTAGTATAACTCTGATGCAGTACTGTACAGGCCAGGGATTCCACCGACCATGATGCAGCTAGCAGATTATCATTCTGAGCAGGCATTTCTGCCATAATCTTACCACAATCTGTGGAATGAGTAAGTGCACAAACATCTGAATTATGCTATTTCTGTGACCATTCATTTGCCTGAAGCAGGAGGCAGATACCCTCTGACTCCTGGCCATTTACAACATCTGCTCGCCTAAGTCTAGTACAATGACCTGTTTCTGGTTACTGAATGCTCTGATCTGTGGCATATTAATCATTGACCTCACCCTGCTCAGCATCCATTGTAGCAGCATCTTTTGAATGGCTAGACAAGTGGACCTCCATATCTGAGGATACATCTGTTGCAACATCACTGTCAGTCTTATGGATGGACTCTCCAAACAACTCAAGGTCCTCTGTAGGAGAGGCCGTACTGCCATGCTGACACACATAATGAACAACTTCAGGATGACTGAATGAGCTGCTGGATGATATAGATAGATGATGTGCTATAAGATACAAATATACAGATCAATTCAGTGAGTCTACATCACATGATGGATATTAAAGACATATGGCATATATATCTGACTGCAATGTTACAATTACTAATGACTTCACTTGCGGTCTACTATATATATATATATATATATATATATATATATATATATATATATATGTGTGTGTGTGTGTGTGTGTGTTTCATGGAAAGAACACAAAATAATTATTCAATCTGTTTACATCGCCAACATACAGTGTTGGCAAAATTAATAGAAATCAGTGTCTTTATTGTTTTTATTTTTGTTTTGTTTTTTTTGTTGTTTCACCATATAACTCAACACAAATATATGAAATGACAAACAATATAATTCACATTATATGAGAAAATGTTCTAATACAATGTTCTGATATTTTGTGAATGACCCTTTGACCATTATCAAGAATTTAACTTGTTGAGGCATAGAACAAACAAGTTCACGGCAATTTTTAGTCATATGCACACCCAAGCTAAAATGAGTTCTTCAGTCAGTTGCTTCATGGTTGTTATGGTCTTTTTCTTCATCTCTGACTTCAGAATAGGCCATAGGTCCTCTATTGAATTCATATATGGGTTGTTATTTGGCCATGGTAACACTTCAATACCATGGACCTCAAGGAAACTTGTCACATGTCGACCTTTGTGACATGGGGCACCATCGTGCATGAAGATGAAGTCCCCTATCCTGGTAAATCCCTTCTTCTTTAGCTAGTCACACAGCTGAGGAAGCAGATGTTGCAATAGTATGGTTCTGTACTGTTTCTGCTTCATGTTTCATTGAACAATCTAGAGCTGACCTGTTCCGAAGACACTCATAATGCTCCATATCATCACTTGAGTGGGGTGCTTGACTCACTGAACAATATAATCATCCCTCATCTGTTCTCCAGATTGTCATTTGACATATTGTACTTGCTGATCCAAACAATGTATTATGCTCTTGTCACTGAAAACAGCCTGTTTCCAATCATCTTCTAACGAGTCTTGAAACTCTTTCACTCAGCGCAGTCTTTTTGCCTTCATTTGGTTGGACAATTTCTGTTTCTTCAGAGGTCTGCAAGCTTGAAGCCCAGCATATAGAAGTCTCTGTCGAACAGTTCTTGAACTCACTATAACACCCTGTTGTCCCAGCATTCCCTACAGCTCTCTACTGGATACCTTGTGATTCTTTTGGCATTTTCTGATCAGATGCAAATCATCCTGAGGAGTTGTTGACCTTCTGAGACCACATCTGCCAGAACCTCTAGGCGGCAACCCTTCAACAGTATTCAGTTTCTTCCTAATTCAGCTGACAGACAACCTTCTTGGTGATTTCTGATCTAGGAACACCTTCATTGAGCAGAATCTCAACTTCTGCATGCTTTTGTGGTGTTAAGTCAGCCAGTTTACCGATTTTTAAGACTATGGAGCCATTTCATTATTATGTAATATCTCTTTAAGTAGGACAGTAATATGTAATAATTTCATGCTAATAAACACCAAAAGTAACCACAGTGTTCCAAATATACCACAAAGTAATCCACAAAACACTGTCCAACAGCATTACAGAATTATATAGAGGAAAGAGAGATCAAATGGCAAATAAAATTGGCAGCACCATACACCAGGTTCAAACAAAATGATATTCCTTAAACCTGTATTATGTAGGAAAGCTACCTCATAAACAAGTAAATAATGTGGCCAGCATATTTTTTAGTTTCTTTCAGACTTAATAATTGGTGGTTTCAGAATTTTGTTTTACTCTGAATATTTTCATCTAAATATGTTTTTGTAAAAGTGTTTTTTAGTTAAAAATGATTTTTAACAAAGTGGAATTTTATGTCTATTGTACTAGTGACAATGTACAAGCAAATAAACTTTTTGTACTGATACCTTTAAAAGTTATGGGATTGACTGTGACATCATTACTTAAGTATTATTTAAATGAGCTCATTATTGTTTGGAAACAGATTCTGATGAAGTCCTAATTATAGATGATGAAAGCACTCAATCTGGTAACAAAATTTTAAAATTGGAAGAATAAAACTGTTTTTATTGAAGAGTTTGGATGATAATTTTGGTCCTGCTGTTAGACAGTGTTTTGTGGATTACTTTGTGGTATAATTTCGTGCTAAACAATTTTTTCTTAAAGATCTGCTAAACTGAAATGCTTTTTTTTTTAAATTTCTGAAAAAGACAGACTGAAAATCACTAAAGAAACTAAGAAATGTCCATTATTTATCGATTTTTCTATTAATTTGGCCAACACTGTACATGACATATGTGATGCATAAAAAAAAAACACACACACTTGGCAAACAATCATGGGAAGATGGTAGTGTTGCAGTGGATGAACTTCAACTAGTGTAGGGAAAAAAAACAGTATTACTGATCACGTCATTTACACCATTAACCAGGTGAGAACAGCTAAAACTTATAGAATGTGTGACATACACATACCACTCATGTGCACTTGAGGATGTTGATGCAGACTGACCTAGGAATGGTAAGAAGGACATGGAGGTCAACTACAGGATCCCTCCATCTATTATAACATGCTACTCTGTTGGCTGCATGGAGAATCATGTCCAAGCAGCAGCATCTAGAGGCCTCATGGGATAGAATGTTGCCTCCAACTGCATTGATCATGTTGGTAAGGTTTATCCAGATTTCATTTCTCCAAACATTATCACCTGAAAGGTCTAGGAATCTCCTTCCATGATGCCAGAGAGGATCAATTTTTATGTAATTTTCCTGTAGGGAGAAGTTGTCACCCTTAGGATGGTTGGCCCCCTGTAAGTCAATGATACACACATGATAATATTCATGCTTGCGCCCATTTATGCATTTTGTTCTGTGAAAAGCATATGTCAACATAAACATATATTCCATTGCATGAAAAATGTCTGTATAACACTGTGGATGATGAATACTAACGTGACTTATTACAAGTAAAAGCAATGCCTCATACATAACATTGGTAAAATCAGCATAGCATGTAATATATTTGCAGTTTATGACTGGGATTAGAACAGTTGAAAATACATATATATTTCATGGAGGTCCAAGGCCAACAGTGTTATGCCACATGATTTTGCTTGTATGCTATATTCAAATACTACAACAAATAACAATCTGAAGGTCTTACTGAATCCATGGGCAAAGCTCAGGATCCATAGCCAGGCCACAGATAGCACAGATACATAGTATATTGAGACGGTACTGATAATACCTTTATAAAGAATCATCATTGAAGAGATAAAACAGCAGCTGCACATTTTTTAACAGTTTTGTTAGGAGACATGAATTAACAAAATAGCCATAATATCAACATTACTAGATATGGATAGTGTCAGAATCCATAGTTTTGCATAACTCTACCACAGAGTGCAAGAATTACCAATAAGAATTGTGGGTGATCCTTAAATCATCCTTCATATACTGTTAACATTTGCAGTGGAAGTATGTCTATATAACTGCATATCACACTAAAATAAACTATTTAGAAGAACAACACCTCTATGCATAAAGTTCAAGACAACATCAATCCAATAACTTATGACAACCTCTATTAAAATTACCATTTTCAATAGACATGAATTTAAACATATACCTTTTGAAATGAGAAACTTTAACAGATGCGCTAATTATAGCAACAGAAATTCTACTAATTGCCAATGCACCTCTCACTCTGAGTCACAGAATCAAAGTGCACCTTTAGTACACTCCAGTTAAAGTACCATCTGTGCCATGCATAATTAATGAGTTTAATTAAGATTTTTGGAATCCCATTCTTGCACATCCATGTAAATTGCCATTATGCACTGAAACATCCAGGTCTACCATACCGAATAGGTATTGATAAATGGTGTCATGTGTGGAGCATGCCTGTTATCTTCCAATGATCTTATAATATGATATTGGCACCACTTTCAAATACTGATTATGATACATTTACTGATCAGACCATTGCTATCTGTGAACTGAGTGGTACCTCAGTGAGCATTTCTGTGTTTTTGTATTTTTCAGATTTCTTCTATGTGAGGATCATGATGGCTATTTCAAGAATGCTGAGATGTGTCTGTGCATTCAAATGGACTGATGAGGAGATGAACCAGAAGTTGATAGTGTATGCCAGATTGGAGCAGATGATGACAACCAGAACCAGGAACTTCACTATGATTGATGTGCAGAACTGGATTGAGAGGGAGCATAGACAGAGGTTGGGGATCTTCTGCACTGGAGTGCAGGTTTGTCACTGCTATGATGACCTGCATCAGAGAGGCATAAAAAGCTTTGAAGGAGGGTCAGTGAGGTGAGGAAGCAGCCCATAGATTCCTATAGTAAGTATCAATATTCTGCATATACCTGAGCATTGCTACTGATTTTATAGATATAAATTGCTATATCATATATAGCATATATATATATTTGTATATATATATATATATATATATATATATATATATATATAGTTTCATAATAATGTATTAGTGGCCGCAGTAATTAGCTCATGGGGATAATTAAGTGGACTTTGTAAATACTTTCCTCTTAACTATGGGCGTGATACCCATGTTGATATTTTATTCCATAAGTATGTCTTTTTTACATGCACATATTCTTTACATTATCTAAGTACATAATTTCTTATAGCATCTGTTCCCATGCATCACAGATACCTATAATGCCTAGGCCATGGATGACTGCACATTTCATAGTTTCCATTATAGTTGCACTGTATCACCTATTGGACCATTAGAAGTTGAAATACAAACATGTATATAACTTCCTTATATCATTCCTCCTAAACAATTGCACAGATATATTTATTTAAATTAAAAAGTAATGCCCGTCTCATTGCTTACACATATGTTTTTAGTTCTGCATTGAGTTCATCACTCTGAAAGGTCCAAAAGTATGTATTTTCTGTATTCCTATATTTACTTCAGGATTTCTTAGAAATACCTGAAGTACCTGTTTTCTAGATTGGAACCCTTGCTGAATGTTAGCTCAGCATGTAAAGCAACTAGCCAGCATGTCTAACTTTTGTCATGTTGTAGGTTCAAACTGCATGAAACCTTTACACTTCCTGAAGAATGCATGCTCTGCATTACCATTAATGCTTCTGAAGACAATGATAATCTGAATGTATTTTTCCAGCTGTTTAGCTACATGAACAGCTCATGTTCTTACTTGGCAATCCTAAGCCAAGAGGATTATTAGTAAACTATACCACATCAAGATGATGTTGTAACATACAATTTTTTCACAGCCTGCAAAACATGCATTTTCAGTTAAGATATGTTAAGCAGGCAGGTAGTTCTATGACTATGCTTGCAGGTTTGAATGTCTTGTCCATCAATCCGTGTTCAAAGATGCTGACACCTGAATGTTAAAATGTCAGTTGTATATTGTGCTTATCTAATGTTCGTCAAAAAGAAATGTCTACAAACTGTGTTGAGAAATATATATATCAGTGTTGTTTGAGCTATACATATTTCATACATGCTTTTTTTGTTTCAGGAGATGAGGAGAGTAATCAGAACAGAGCCATGTGCATTGAGGGTATGCACAGGCTTGAGGATCAGAAGCCGGAGATAAGTATGTTCATTTTTTACGTATTTTACAAAGTAAAATGTATCTTCCCCTGTTTTCATGCCTGTATTTTTCGCAATAACATGTTTATTGATTAGAATGCAGGAATATCCATCATGCATCAGTAAAGTATGTGAAATCATCACATGGTAGCTGTGCTTATAACTGTGGCTAAAATCTAACAACACTGAGTGATTTTTATGTATCTTTGGGCAATTTGCTCAGCACACATTTGTTAAATGTACTCTGCAACATAAATGATATTTGTGTTTGTGTATCTGTCACACACCTTGTAAGGGAATGTTTTACATGCAAGTGTAAATACTTTGGCTAGTGCTTATGTTGCATGGTTTTGCATGCTTATATGTTTGGCTGTGTTTTTCGATGATTGATTTGTTGTGCATAGCCAGTCTCTTCACAGAGTGAATGGGTGTTTGCAGACTGTGTGACATAGCCTTCAGTTCAGCATTGCAATTGCATCTGCCTCAAACACTTTGGGTGCTTCTGTAGAAACACAGTTAAAGTGTATGTTGAGTGACACCTGAATAGATACACATTTGATTGTAGCAGCTCATGTTCGGTACACCCTGTAGGTCAAGCTTAGTATTCCATCTACGTCAGACACCTTGGTTGTTTTTGCAGAAATACAGTTATAGCCTATGTTTATTGACACTTGGGCAGATACCCATTTGATTATGGTAGTCCAGTAAGCATATTCAATAAGATTTTTTTTCACTGTACTTTTTGCTGCTTGTTTTTGTAGATAATGAATGCAGTTGTACGCATACAATACTGTTAACAACAGCTATATTAGTTTCTCATATATCAATAGTTGTGTTGATTGAACATGTCAAATTGTTTTAGTGTTGTACTCATTATATTACCATGCTGCCTGTCTCAGATGTTTGTCATATGGCTTGCTTATTGTCCACAATATTGTCAGATCATGTTGTCTTCATTTTAACAATGACACGTTGTGGCTGTTCATATAATTCATTGAATACAGACAGTACAATATGTTGATTTGAGCATACGTACATTTTTACAAAGCTAATGATGTGTGTGTGTGTGTGTGTGTGTGTGTGTGTGTGTGTGTGTGTGTGTGTGTGTGTGTCTAAGCATATAGAATTACTTATAAAAGAATACCATTGTCCTTTTTAGAATTACTAAATACAGGACCATAGGTAACTCTGTCCATAGTGGATGTGGCTCGGTCCCTGTGTAAATTTTCAACATAATCATATTGCGTTGTGCTATGATTTTCACGGGACTGTTCTGCATAAGAGACATTTGCTTTTTTTTTTCTCTTGTGTTTTGCAATTAATCTTTAGAAAGCATGGTGCTCCTGGATGTTGCCTAATCAGAAGACGATGATGTGCACATGCAAGGCAACTCCTGGATTCTTCTAAGAATGACGGTGATGATGACGATGACATGCATTCATGTACATTTCATTTATGCCACTGACAGACATACATACTCATCTACACTTGTTTGTTGCTTTTGACATGGGATATGTACCCATTCAATTATACGTCTGTTTCGGTTGTGTACACCTACTATATGTCAAATGGCCCAATTGATTGCTGATGTCCACAGAACTGGACAAGTATAAAATACACACACAGTATTGTGCAATAATGTCACATCAACATGCATAGGTAAGCAAGCTAAGAATTATAAGCACATACACATATACTGTCATGCAAATATCAATTAAAGAAATGGAAGACCCGCATTTCTTTAATATGGCATGTGAAGCTTTGAGAATTAGGTTTTATTAAAGAGGAAACCTGATTAGAATTGTTAATAGTTTAATGAATGATGTGAAAGAAGAAAGAAATCAGGGTATTACAGGGCATAACAAAAAAAGTAAAACAAGAAGCAGTGAACAGAAATAAGAAATATTATTCATATGTTCATAGGTTCATAGGTTCATACTTGGATATCTGCCCTAGGGCATTTATAAGCCTAGCCAGAGTGTGTTTGGCTTTCGCCACCCATTTTAAATGAATTTTCCTATGCCCTTTTTCGAGGTTAGCATACTGTGCCTCTGTCTAACAGTGACACAGAAGTGATACCCGGGGTAAACCTACTATCTCCCATCCACTCATCAAAATTCCTCTTGAAAAGAGTCAATGAGGGACTCTGCCTAACCTGGACTGGACTTAATGGTTAATATGTTTAGTGTAACTTGTAAAATCCATTTTAAAACCTAAATCCTAAAGAATACTACTATTATAAAACAGTTTATGCTGAAGTGTTTGTCATGTACTCTTTTTAGTAACCCCTATTGTTCCACAGATATGAACATTTGTTAGAAATGTAAGGATATAATTTGATTATAGCAAAAAGCTTAGAATTTGCCCATTAAAAGTTATAGTGCAAACTGCCAGAGCTCCATTGGAGTGAATGAGAGAGATTCTGTAGAAAAAAATGTCTTCAGTTTGACCAAAGAAGTATTGTCAGAGGAACACTCTAAGCCTGTTGTCTTAGAAGCAGAAGCATTCCCCTTAACTTCTGATTGTATTATATTTGAAAATAGAGGTATTCCAGAGGGCTTGAGCGAAGTCTGGTATCCCATAAGTGACCCAGAAGGTGAGAGGACTAGCAAGATTCAGGGTATAAAGGGTAAGTCCAGATAAAATCACTTTAGTTAGCAGATCTAGGAAACTGTCTCTCTGATACTCTCCCTGTGGGAGGAATAAAGATGCCTTGTTGAAGTTCCAAGAAGTTTATTCAGTTAAGTAGGTAGATGAATTAGTGTTCTTGTTATAATTAGACATTGGGCAGGATTCACAAAGCTTCCGTGTAAGAGTTATAACTCTTACACGGAGGCTGCAGTTAAACGGAGTGATGTCAGCATGCTCTGCATATTCATGAGAGCATGCTGAATCACACCTAAGGCTAACACGGTCCATGGAAGACAGTAGGGGGCGTGTCCGTAGGCTGAGCCCTGCAAGCGGACACGCCCCCAGAAGAGTAAAATTGCCCAAAGTAAACACCCACGACAGAGGCCATGGAAATGTGAATAAACACAACACAACACATGCCCCCACAGACTATGAACATAAACTATATAAATGAACATGTTATATATTTTTTTTAATCGTAAAGTTGTTTGCCCGTGAGTGCGCTAGTTTGCGCGGGCGTGCCCGTAGCTTAGCTACAGTTAGCAGTCAGTAGAAAAAGATATAAAAACTAAATAAGCAAAGTAAGCCAAGAAGCAATAGTATAGCAGTAGAGACATCGGCTGAAGAGCAGGCATTCATAGTTTGAGCCCCCACAACACCAATTTTTATTTCTAGTAAAATAAGCATGAAACAACTCCCTGACAAACATGTACACATATAAAATCATAGTTCATGTATAATGTAATGAATAGTCCATTTATTTTGAAGAAATGTGAGATAAAATTCTAAAAGATGCCAGATGTGCCTATAGCTGAGCTACAGTTTAACAAGGTGAGTGCATCTGCCCATAGGTGAGCAGTGGTTTAACAGGTGCAAAATGAGTGCCCGTAAGTGAGCAGTGGTTTAACAGGTGCAAAATGAGTGCCCGTAGGTGAGCAGTGGTTTAACACACTGAAACTGTGTGCCCCTAGCTGAGCTGAGCGTAATATGCGTGCTGATAGCCAAATGAGGCGTAAACCAGCATACCCCGTTTGCGCGGAGCTGCGCACCGCACAAACAAGCTAACTGACGGGCAACGTTGAGCAAGCCGTATCAAAACTGCCTTTACACAGACACACCCCTCAGCTTGTCTAGACATTAAAAATAAAAAGCAGTGGCCAGGTTTGAACCCAGGATACTATACACCATAGTCAAGGTACTGAACCACTAAGGCATGACAGCAGTACCTATGAATGCAGTAATAGCAAATATATAGGAATGAATACAAAGTGGAGCATGACAAAGCAGGTTTTGTGAAGTTGATACAATTCCAAAATGGCCAATCACAGATATGTGTGGGAAAAACGGCCTATATAAGCCCCATAGGTGGGAATACACAGCATAAATGATTGTAGAACTGACTTGCAGCCAGAATGACAGGAGTAGGTGAGGGTAGTTGCTTTTGAGCACAGAGGTGGGGCATTGAGGAGTCCAGATACATGGTCTGGATCCTAGTCCACAATCATGAGGCCCAACTCATGCAGGGCCAGGTCCTGTGGGGAGCATATAGGGCTGAGGCGTGGGACCGGTTGGCTCATGATCTCACCAGTGCCACAGGGATTCCAAGGACTGGAGAGCAGGTTCATCACCAGCATGCGGACCTGAAGAGATGCAAGCAGGACCAATTGAACCTTTGGATCCAGGAGGCCCGGCAAATGCCCAATGCCCCACTACTGAGTAAGTTATATGTAATTATGTATGTAAGAAATTAAACTAGCTGATATTATGGAGATGCGTATTCCAATATTACTTCATTTATATTACAGCTGCAGGTGTTCGTTCTGCGAACCGCAGAGCCTATGGCAATAAGCTGGTGCGGTTGCGCCACCAGGCAGGTCAGTAATCCTCTCCCAGTAACTGTAAAGAAATATAAAAGTATGACAGTTAGCAAAAGAGTGCAGTGTAGTCACTAAGTAATAGAATGTGCAAGTGACAAGTGAAAGAGTGTTTGCAAGTATTGCTTGATTACAAAAGTGTGTTGCAGTCTGTAAGCCAAACAGAAAAATGAAAATGTCTGAAATAAAGTCTGAAATAAAGATGCCCCATCTGTAATATAATAGTACACAACCTGCAGCAGGCTGAAAAGTACAGCTGCACAAGATGAGCAAATCACATGTGTGAAATATACCACTGTTGAAATACTGAAACATGACAGAAGTGAGACTGCTGGAAAGGATTGTAATAACTACAGGTAAAACATGTCAATAAAGCCTAGAAGTAAGTACCATCCTGAATAGTAAAATGAAAACAAGTGAGAGAGTGTGAGAAAGTGTCATGAATCCAGCAATAAAGTAGTAATAACCCCTGAATAAAGTATACTGCAGTCAGTACAGAATGAAATGCATGTGAGAAGCAAAACCAAACAGCGAAATCTGTTCAAAGTGTTGCTGCAGCTGGAATGTGTATCCCAAAATCTGGATATGTTGCTCTCAGTCTGCAATATGCAGATAGTATGATTGTCTGATATACCAAACATCCACAGTTGTCTATAGCTATATAAAGCAAATGTAGCAGGATGATGTAGCTGAACATTTATTGTGTATGAAGAACAATAAAATGTATATTGATGTAGCAGTAACAGTCCTATCACCAAGTTGAAGTAGTTATCATATAGGAAACTGTAGTTAGAACAGTAGTGTGTATATATGTGCAGCTATAAGAAATGTACAGCATATGTATTGGTATTCGAAGGTGTTAATATTATTTTCTTCACCCCACCCTATAACCACATATAACCCATTCCATGTGAAAATGGTATGTGCAATCACAATTAACACCCCTGGACATTTGTCCTGTTGGGTCATAAATATTTGCATGTCCGTTGATGCATCTGCCCTGTTCATACATCCAAACCTGATGGTCTGTTGCCATCAATCAACCCTGCATGTTGTTGGACTGTGTATTGCTGTTCAAATTATGCATGTGTTATGCTCGCTGTTCAATGGTGTGAATATCTGGGTGTTTGGTTAATGGGAATACTAATGCATGCTGTTACAACTAATTGCGAATGATATTATATGTCACTAACCCAAACTGTCATGACATAATGCAAAACATAGGACGACAGGGAAGGCGGGTTCCAGCGGACCCATCTCTCCCACCTCAGCTGGCGAGTGCACCTGGCACTAGTGCCCAGTCTGGACCCTCCTCCGGTGGCCCTGTGCCACCTGCGGGTGGAAGCGCTGCAGGGGATGGGGCTCATCCCCCCCTCTGCAAGTGTGGCCGGAGGAGAACCACCACTCACCCTCCGTAACGTCCGGACTGTGGTGCGTAGGGAGATCCAGGACTCTGTTGTTGGGCCCCTATGCCAGCTTGAGGCACAGGTGGCACAACTTACGGGCATGCCTGTTGCCCGGCCTACACAGCCCCCAGCACAGCCCCATCCTGGGCAGTGAAGGAACAGTGGCAACTGCCTATGGGTGGGGATATCAGTTCCACTGTTGCCATCTGTGGGCTCATGGGCTCTGGATATCCAAACCTCCATCCCCATCAATTGTGTAACCCTCCCACACATGTCATACACCGCCCCTGTATGCGTCTTGTTTGTCTTGTCTGTTGACCTACCCAACCTACCTCCCCAGCTATACCGACTTCCTTCACCTGACATACCACTCTCACCTGAAAAAAAGGGCACTCTGTACCCATAAAAAAATTACGCCCCATACATAGCTGCCCATTCCTTACACATGTCTGCTGGACATGGAAACTATCAATTATAATTGGCTGTACAACAAGTATTATTGTTGTCCTGACACCTATCTCAGGGGTGGAAGGTTTCAAATGTCACACCAAATTACATACATATGCACAGCTGTTGCTGATGAAGAAATGGGCAGCTATGGGCCTTACCTACATCTCTCCTGCAAATCCCAAGCTTGTTTCCCTACTGTCTTACTGTCTTTGCGACCCCTTTTTCACCACTTTCCTGTCTCCCCATTTTCATTTCTTTCAAAGAAAATAGCATGGGTGTGCGCCAGAGTAAGCACTGTTAAGCGGTTGTAAGCGGGTGTGCGTGGAGCTAAACGCCAGTGCGCCTGCGTGAGCTCCGCGCAAACCAGCGCTAACCCGGTTACAACTGCTTAAAAGTGCCTTAGTCACTCTGATTGACAGGTCCTGTAGTCAGTTCAAAAGCAAAATGAAATCCCACTGTCAGTCCCGAACCCAG
Source organism: Protopterus annectens (assembly GCF_019279795.1). Lineage (NCBI taxonomy): Eukaryota > Metazoa > Chordata > Ceratodontiformes > Protopteridae > Protopterus > Protopterus annectens. The sequence goes on along the minus strand of NC_056732.1, from coordinate 1,205,659,745 downwards.
GACCTTGGAAACAGTAGTCTGTATGACCTACCACTAAGCCATGACTCTTATACAAGAGCATTGTGCTAAAATAAATATATCATGTAATAGTAGGAATGAATGTAAAGGGAATATAGGATGTGTAGTACACAAAGCATGTCATTTAGAATTACTGTCAAAACTAGTGGATTTCCATAATAGTAGTGTGTGAACAGAAACAGCCATGCTAGTTGGTAGCTAGTAGGTGATAATGTCAGTTAATGTACATATATAAATGTATGTATATTTACACACACACATATATATATATATATATATATATATATATATAGTTGTAGGTGTCATTGTGCATACACACTTACTACAGGGAACAGGAGAGAGGAATGGAGAAATGTGAATCTACAACACAGCCTGAATAATGAGAGAGATACTAACCTTTACACTCACAGAACAGTGTAAACAGCATACCAGCATGGTCCCCACCCTTACAATTGAAAGGGCAACGCCTATCTCACATACCCTTTTATAGCACTGTCCTGAAATCACAGTGAGAACTGCAATCAGTACACAACTGGCTGCATGCAATTAGCAAATGCTGGCTTACAATTGGTGTAGAGGCCATCACATGGACCTATGCAGATACCTACAAAAGCATCCTGTACTAACACTCCACACATGCAATACGTTCATTGCACTGTCTGGAACAAGACAGAGGAGAGAGACAGACAGAGACAGAGACAGAGAGTGAGAGAAAAAAATACACGCTACACATTGAGTCTAAGCTGTCAGCAGTGACAGTAGCAAGTGCCAGCAGCAGCAGGAAGCAGAAGTAGTGGTAATGCAACCAGCTGCGACAAACACAGGTAATGTAAAGTAGCAGGTTAATAGTCTGCATACTGCGAACCCTCCAAATGTGTCATAGGTCTGTATCTATAGGTATGTCCATGTGATATGTTGTGTGTACGTAGTTCCACCAAAAGGGGATGACTATACATTACATGTCAGTCAGTGTTAGGCCATGATCCTGGCAGCAGTTGTCTGTGCGTTGCCCTCATCAATGGCTGTAGTGACTGTTTTGAAAGGTCAGCCAGGTTCAAAAGGCAGGATCAGCCCATCACAAAGTCAAACTGGCCGGGAACAAGTGGCTGCAGGTACCCAATATCGCTGTATATGCATCCCATACTGAATAATTCCATAGCTTAGCAGACCAGGCCGGTTATGCTTATGATGTGGTAGTTCCCAGTGTCAGTAGAGGTGCCTCCTTAGTGGTGTAGGACCGCTGTTGCTGTATGCCAGTGTCCAGGTACATATCCTGTAGTACGGCCGAGGGTAAATATCAGTCTTATATGCGGCTGTATGTCCTCTTGGAGTGCACGTAGCACACATCCAGGGATACCATCAGGTCACAGTGATGCTGTGTGTTCTGCTTTGCTGAGGGCGGCCCTCACCTGGACATGTGAGATGATAGGGAGGTTACATTCAGCTGTGATAAGTATTTCAACCTGTGGGGAGAAGGAGGGTGGATACATGCACCGAACCTGTCTGCAAGAATGTTGCCAATATCTGTGTGTTTGGTGAATGTTAAGTAGGTGTGTATTAACTCAGAGCATATCTGAGGCATTTGGTCCATATGTGTAACATAACTGAAGAAGGCCTTGTGGTTATCTATAGTGTTTGTGGCAATTTCCCTCCCAGAGTAGGCCGTGGCTGTTGTTATGAGAGACCGTAGTGTATTACAAGTGCTGACCACAGATGCCTTCCCTTAATGTGAATCTGTTCTGTCCTGCAGTAGCCTCCTGCTATTGTTATACAATCTGCCTCTGGCTGGGGTCCACCGGACAGGATGCCTAACCTTTGTGCATAGGGTCTGGGTTAGAAATGTGTGTGCAAGTTCCATGCAATCTGTGGGATGTCCGTGGTAAGCATTCGCAAAGGGGTCAGCAGTGTGGGTTGTGGCTTCCACTGGCCCAGTGGGCTGCATGGATACCATCTCAGTCCTAACAAGTGAATAACTGTCTAATCACATACATATCAAAGTTGTCTACTGTGCTGGTGGTGGTGGTGGGATATGTATATCCAGGCTGAGTAACTTGTGTCCACAACACACTAGTGGATGGCGTTCCACATACAGTACCTTGGTATGAACCCCCAGAGTGAGGTTGTGCATTGGACCTGTCGCAGTGTGCTGACCGATGGGGCATGCTACTATGTTGTATGGAATGTGGCAGGTATTGTTGCACAGGTGTTGGCTGAGCACTGATATCTGGCCATGTACTTGTGTATCCACCACGACACACACATGCAACATATGGGAGTAGTAGTATATCACTACACTTGAGTATCATGTATAGTATGTGTGCCATATATTGCTGACATAGTCTGCTGATATCCTGTTTGTGTTCTCTTCCAGGGAGATGGCGCATCAGCGTAATCCCACCTACTCTGCAGCGGAAGATGAGGAGATACACCAGAGCCTGGTGCGGGAGTATGACATACTGTTTTCCCACACCAGCCAGAATCAGCAGGAGAGGGCTGCACTGTGGCAAGACCTTTTCCGTAGGGTAAATGACATTGGCATGCATAATAGGACATATGAGCAGGTACGACATCACTGCAGTGATTTAATCAGAAATGTCCATCAGCGTGCGTCGGATATCCGCAGGCAACAGGTCGCCACAGGAGGTGGGGTGGCCACACCCCCCCCCTCACCAGACTGGAGGGGCTACTCCTAAGTGTTGTGGCTCCAGCCCCGGAACAGCAACAGCAATACACCTGCATCATGATGGAGGCTGGATCCACACAGCAGCACGACATGGAGCGTGCAGGTAATATGCCATATGTACACTTGACTGTTCTGTACACTGTTAGTTTATGCATGTGTAAGGTGTGTCCATGGTATGTAGCTGTCAACATAGTATGTAATTGTGCATGTGTGATATTGGCAATATCAGCAGCTGACGTGAAAGGCAACTGGTGTACTACTGCACTGTATCATATGCAGTATCAATGGCACAGTTGTGCCCACTGACATTAATCTCCTCATTTCTGCAGGTCCCTCCGGGGTTACAGCAAGGCAGGCCATCCATGCTGGGGAGTGTGTTTAACAATACCTATAATAGTCCTGATAGTGCTAGTAATACTAGTGTAACTCAGTAGTGCTCTGTGTGTATACTGCGGAGTGTGCATGTGTGCATGTGTGCAGGTGTGCCTGTGTCCACGTGTACATGTGTGCATGTGTGCAGGTGTGCCTGTGTCCACGTGTGCATGTGTGCATGTGGGCATGTGTGCATGTGTGCCTGTGTCCACGTGTGCATGTGTGCATGTGTCCACGTGTGCATGTGTGCATGTGTGCATGTGTACACGTGTCCACATGTGCATGTGTGCATTGTGCATGTGTCCACGTGTGCATGTGTGCATGTGTGCCTGTGTGCATGTGTGCCTGTGTGCCTGTGTGCATGTGTGCCTGTGTGCATGTGTCCACATGTGCATGTCTGCATATGTGCCTGTGTCCATGTGTGCATGTGTGCATGTGTGCATAAGTGCATCACTGGTAACATTGTGTGGACACTGTAAACTGTGTTTCCTGTCTTCCTCCCACAGGTTCTGGTGCTGCTCTGGTGTCCTGCAGCAGGGAACCTGAATCTGGTGCCACAGGTACTGGTCATGATGATATCTGTGTAATGGTGCAGGAAGGTGTGTCAGGGTCTGCCACTGGTCAGCCAATTGACAGTACACAGCTGTCAACCTCATCATTGCGCACAGTCATCCTGCCAGTACATCCTTTGTCACCATTGTCCCTAGGTGATGGACAGGATACAGTGGGCATTGACCAGGGTAATGTGGTATCTGTGGCACATGCTTCCCCACACAGCAGCCATGGGCAGGGTCCTGCGATGGTACCACACAGACAGTTGCCCATGGGTTCTCGTGGGAGCATCCGTGGGCGTACTGCCTCTGGCAGATGTGCCCAAAGAGGTCTGTCAACCTCAGCTGTTTCAGGCTGTCATGCAGGCACAGTCGTGTATGGAAAGGTACACCAGACAGGGTCTGAGGGAGCTGAGAGCATGTCGCACAGCCATGACTGACAGTATGCGTGACATCGAGGATGCTATCCGTAATTTCACCGATGTCATAGACAGACGTTGTGGGGACATATTACAGCAGTTCCACAACCAAATGTCCATGAGCCAGGGCAATGGTGGGCGGTTGCGGTGTCGACATGGCCGTATGCCAGCAACAGCAGCAGCTGGCAGTCGGTGCAGACGACAACAGGCCCGCGCACGCCCCCATAGTGCCAGCAGCAGCCCCAGCAATGCTGGGTCTGTGCTGTCATCAGAACACCCTAGGAGACCACGTGCACATGGCTCTGGACAGTCCCAACAGGGATCTGTGTCCATTCAACACACTCCCACTTCTGATGACAGTACCCAGTCTGGCTTAGTACTGGATACGGTCCGTAGCACCCCTGCCAGGCACAGGTACCGTGTCCGTGCCCACAGACACTGATCTGTATGACCTGCCAGGTGCAGTCTGTGGCTGTCCACAAACCCCTGTACATGGCAGCCATGAGGTGGAACTGTGTGCGTGCATACACACATGTGAAATGTTAACACCTAGGGCTACCACATACACGCACACACTGCACCAACAGTGCCCCACCCTGTACTGCTGTCCCTCACCAACACACATACACACACATGTCAATTGGTGGTATCAGTGGCAGACTCAGGCATACCTAATTCACACCCTGTGCATATGATGACACTGTGCCACCTCCTGCAATCTCCAACATCATTGTGGGAACAGGCAAACACGTTGCTGATGCACAGGGTGACAACATAGAAGTGTATTAGTAGTATCATGTTGGTAACAGTACAGCATGCGGATATGACTGTGTGTATACCCCAGCATGCCTGATGCAGTAACCGTATGACTGTCCTGAATTGTTATCTGCACCCATAGTACGTATCAAAGTGTAACAGCTGCACATTATTGCATGCCGGTGGTAAGGATGTCAACATATAGCCACATACATGGGTAGCACAGGGGGGAAGCTAATGCAAGTAGTGATATGCAATGATGGACATGTACAGTAATGGTGTCAAGTTGCCCACAACAACTATGCAATGCGGATGTTTGCGCATGTTGATATGTGTGCAGTACCAATGTAATCCAAATCACAATTAACTATGACATAATATCAGTTCTACCATGGGCATCTGCGCTGTGCATTCCTGGGTACATGTTGATAGTGCCTACATATTTGCACTGTTACCTACTGTTAGTGTTACCCCTTCTTTGTTGTACAATGAACTACTTCCAGCCCTGCTTACTGTAGCTTTGTTTGCATGCATGTTCGCAGGGTTCCTGGAACACTGCTTCCACATGCAATGCAGAGTTACAGTGCTTCTGTGGACTCCTAGTGACATCTGCATAGCGTACGATACGTATGTCAAGTTTACACATGACAGAATGTCACTGTCCGTCCTGTTTGCATGTACGTTGCCTGTGACACATTGCACATGTCTTACCTGGCATTTACCCACGTGTGCAGTCATATATGCCAGTGCTATGAAACAGTAGCAGTACACCCACACATACACACCTTCAGTATGTTGTTCCCCATTGGCCCTATGTGTTGGTACTCACCATGGCAATCACACTACTAGGGTAGCATGTGCAAAGGTAAACTGTGAATCACCTCTATGGTCCAGTTGTGGTTTATGTGAGTCATGTGGCAATGTCACAGCTGCCACATGTATGCAGTCAACCATTACCCTTGGCCAGGAACGTACAACACATGTGTAAGATGCCACCACATAGCCAATCTGGGGACTGAGCTCTCTGAACCCAGTAATGCCATACCCTGTCAGGTGGCATGTCATACTACAGTGACTACAATACCAGTCAGACATAGACATGCACCGACAGCAAGCTGAACACACTGGGGCATACGTGGGGACTCAGAATAGCATCCTGCCTGAGCATCACACACCTCCGCAGCTGGCACACAGACATATGTTACGTCGGAACAGAGCACATGCCACACATGGCACACACATCCCGTGTGCCACACACTCACAGCCTGTAGGGCTACACAACACACCTGCTACAGATGTGTCAGGTACCTGTCTTGGGCGCTGCAGTGGGGTCCCGCTCAACAGGCTGTATATGGTGAAGGTCATAGTGATATGCCTCAGGGGCACTATGGTCCACCACAAAACACACGCATACAGGTCAGTCAGAGGCATGGACACATATGACTCAGTCATTGACCATGCCACTATGGATGACCTGAGACATACCTCCCTGGACTACATGATAGGGAACATAGAAGGGATCTCTCAGCATGTGGCATGGGCCAGTATGAGCCTGATCTTGGTTGCCATCATACCCTCACCAGGTATGCTACCACTATATAGGTTCATAGGTTCATAGGTTCATACTAGGCTATCTGCCCTAGGGCATTTATAAGCCTAGCCAGAGTGTGTATGACTTTCGCCACCCATTTTAAATTAATTTTGCTATGCCCTTTTTCGAGGTTAGTATACTGCGCTTCTGTCTAACAGTGACACAGAAGTGATACCCGGGGTAAACCTACGATCTCCCATCCACTCATCAAGATTCCTCTTGAAGAGAGTCAATGAGGGACTCTGCCTAACCTGGACTGGGATTTTATTCCAGATTGAAGGGAGCCTCTGGGCTATGAATCTGTCCCTCCAGCATGTCCTATTTATTTCAGTGCTGAGGTTTAAGTCCCTCGAGCGTGTAGCTCGATGGGATTTGGATTTTCTGAGGTGCAGCATGTCCATTAATTCCGGGTTGGACATGGCTTTATAAGTCAGGCACAGATCGCCTCTGAGCAGGTGGTATGGCACTGAGTAGAGCTGGAGTTTCTTTAACCGGGCAGCATACGACATCTGTTTGAGCCCCTTGATCTTCTTGGTGAGGTACTTTTGGGGTCTTTCCAGTTGCTGCAGGTGTCTGGTAAGGTACATCCCAAAAGGGGCATTGTACTCAATTATGGGCCTGATGAGGGATGAGTAAAGAGGCATGATGACCTCCCCTGATCTAGATGTGAATCCCTTCATGATTAGATGGGCTATATAAAATGTTTTTCTAACCACTTTGGCCACGTGGTTGTCAAATGAGAGATTGCTATCAACTTGGGTCCCCAGGTCCCTAATTACTTCTTCTGTACTTAATGGATTACCACCTATGTGGTAATTTGTGGGCACTTTGTTTTGCCAAAGGGATGACTATACACTTTTGGCGTTTAGCTTGAGGCCATGGCTCTGGCACCAGTTGTCTGTTTCTATGAGGCCCTTTTGGAGGATGCTTGTGTCAGCTGGAGAGTCTATTATAGTGCCCAGTTTGCAGTCATCTGCGAACTTGGTCAGCCACAGTCCTTCCATGTTGGCCTGTATCTCCGAGAAATATATACCGAACAAGAGAGGTCCCAAGACTGAGCCTTGTGGGACGCCACTTGTAACTGGTTTGGAGTCTGACATGGCTCCAGCTATTCTAACCATGTGGGTTCTGTCCTTGAGCCAGTTTGCAACCCATCTAGTGACATATGGGTTTATATTTAAGCTGGTGAGCTTATCTATAATGCCCAAGTGGGGTATTGTATCGAAGGCTTTTGCGAGGTCCAGGTAGGCTGTGTGGACTACCTTCCCCTTGTCAATGGCCTTGGTGACTGTTTCAAAGAAATTGACCAGGTTTAATTGTAGGAAGGGTGTTGTATGCCTACATTCTGCTCAGTCTCCAATGTCATTCATAGGGTATCCGCTGGCTGTCAACGTGTGCTTACATGCTAGGGAAGCCACAATGATGTGCAAGGGGCAGATTGCACGTGACACCCATGGCCCAATGTATATTGGTGAAGCTCCTTGATACACACATACTGCCTTATGCTGCAGGACACGGATTACATAGCCACCTCCATGGGTATCACACAGGTTAGGACACTAACAGTGCTGCTACACAACACCAGCAGTGTACACCGCAAGATGCATGCACTGGACACTGTCCTCAGCACGGTGAACTGCAATGTCTGTGCAGTACCAGAGTCCTGATTCCTGGCTCACAGGTGCAACCCATCACTGCCAGGTTATGCCTCATACCATGCCTGTCATCCCCTACACATGTAACACACATGGACAGGGGGGTGGTATCCCAAGGCACCACAGATACACACACCTCCTGGTTGTTGGCACAGCACAAAGCATCAGGGCCTATTCATGTGCAGCTAACAGTGTGTCGGACTGCCATCTGGTTCATAGCCTGGCACACACAACCCTCCCATACACAGGAAAACCACCTATCCTCCATAACAACACTGGCAATATGACAGTCTCAAGAACTGTCTTTATATGGCTGGACTGCATCCAGCCAAACATTGTGCGTGAGCATTACTGTAGCTACAACACACTAGTTGAAGGGTTCCCAGCATGTGATCACTGAATTGCAGTGGAATGACATTTTACCACTTCCACAACAGGTGGGAACATGCAGCACCTGTACATCGACTACATGTAGACTATATGGCCCAGACCAGATGTGTATCCCCTGCTGTAGGTATTTTACCATATACACCCACACTGTATAGACACATACCACATGCGGCCCCTGCACAGTAAGACACAGTTATATTGTTATGCATTGCAAATACCATTTATCCACTCGAGGCATGTGTCAGACATGGTAACTACTGCAGGTCACAGGTATTTATGTGTATGTGTCACACACATCATGTGTGCAATGCCATTGCTGGTTTAGGCAATGGCATGCATTGTTATGCACAAAGACCCACACAAGGTCATAATGTGTGACACAACCACACGTGGCAGTTGTGGGTTACCAAAACATACCTATCTGTACTCTGACAATGGTAATAGACCCAGTAGCAGAGCGCACTATTGGCATTACTGGCCAACTAGCCCTGTTTGGCTGTGCTGATAGTGTGGTGACATCCCCTTTGTTTACTGGGGGAATATGTAGCATCTGGTGTATGGTAGTATTTGCCAAAAGGATCTGTTCTCTCACACTTGCATTTACACACAACCTACTACCCCCACACATGCACACTTGCCATTTGCAGGATTCATACCCCTACCTAACTCACGACACGTGAGAGAGACGCATTAGCGAAGCACACTATTCGGATTACTAGATAGTTCCTCTTCTCTGGCTGTACTTATAGGGTGCTGACATCATCAGTGTTTTGAAAGGGTAATGTGCATCAGGTAGTGTGATCTCCTGATTGCCAAAACTAACATGTTTTTCATAGAGAATTGCACACACACAAACTCCCCACATCCAAACACACACACACATACTTGTCACTTGCAGGTTTCAAACCCCTACCTAACTATGGTATGGCACTTGAGAGTGACGCTGTAGCAGATTGCGCTATTCTGATTACTGGTATATGTTTTTTCTCCAGCTGTATGTATAGGCTGCTGACATCATCACTGTTTGGAAAGGGTAATGTGCATCATGTAGAGTGATCTCCTGATTGCAAAAAAGCACATGTTTTTCATACAGAATTGCACACACACAAGTCCCCACATCCAAACACACACACATGCCATTTGCAGGTTTCAAACTCCTACCTAACTATATTATGACACTCGAGAGAGACGCATTAGCAGAGTGCGTTATTCGAATTATTGGGAGCTTTCCCTTCTCCTGCTGTACTTATAGGGTGCTGACATCATCCGTGCTGAGATAGGGGAATGTGCATCCTGTAGAGTGCTTTCACAGTTGCCAAAAGGGACATCTCCCTCACACAGACTTGCACACACACTAACCCCCCTCTACACACACACTGGGCAGTTGCAGGATTCAAACCCCTACCTAACTATGTTATGACCCTCGTGACAGACGCATTAGCAGAGCATGCTATTTGAATTACGGGGAGGTTTCCCTTCTTCTGTTGTACTTATAGGGTGCTGACATAGGAGACTGCGCATCCTGGAGAGTGCTTTGACAGTTGCCGAAAGGGACATCTTCCTTATACAGACTTGCACACACACTAACCCCCCTCCACACACACTTGTCAGTTGCAGGATTCAAACCCCTACCTAACTATGTTATGACACTCTTGACAGATGCATTAGTGGAGCACGCTATTCGCATTATTGGGAGGTTTCTCTTCTCCTGCTGTACTTATAGGGTGCTGACATCATCAGTGTTTAGAAAGGGGAATGTGCATCCTGTAGTGTGTTCTCCTAGTTGCCAAAAGGGATATTTCTTTCATACAGACTTGCACACACACTAACCCCCTCCACACACACTGAGCATTTTCAGGATTCAAGCCCCTATCTAACTATGTTATGACACTCGAGTCTGACGCATTAGCAGAGCGTGCTATTCGCATTACTGGGAGGTTTCCCTTCTCCTGCTGTACTTATAGGGTGCTGACATCATCAGTGTTTAGAAAGGGGAATGTGCATCCTGTAGTGTGTTCTCCTAGTTGCCAAAAGGGATATTTCTTTCATACAGACTTGCCCACACACTAACTCCCTCCACACACACTGAGCATTTGCAGGATTCAAATCCCTACCTATGTTATGACACTCGAGATTGACGCATTAGTGGAGCACGCTATTCGCATTACTGGGAGGTTTCCCTTCTCCTGCTGTACTTATAGGGTGCTGACATCACCAGTGTTTAGAAAGGGGAATGTGCATCCTGTAGTGTGTTCTCCTAGTTGCCAAAAGGGATATTTATTTCATACAGACTTGAACACACACTAACCCCCTCCACACACACTGAGCATTTGCAGGATTCAAACCCCTACCTAACTTTGTTATGACACTCGAGATGGACACATTATCAGAGCGCGCTATTCGCATTATTGGGAAGTTTTCCTTCTCCTGCTGTACTTATAGGGTGCTGACATCATCAGTGTTTAGAAAGGGGAATGTGCATCCTGTAGTGTGTTTTCCCAGTTGCCAAAAGGGACATTTCCCTCACACAGACTTTCACACACACAAACCCCACTCACCCACCCACACACACACACACTGAGCATTTGCACGATTCAAACCCCTACCTAACTATATTATGGCACTTGAGGGAGATGCATTAACAGAGCGCACTATCCGAATTACTGGGCATCTGTTCTGCACCTGCAGTATTTATAGGGTGCTGACATCTTTATTTCTACAGAGGTATGTACATGTAGTACTACCTGTCAGGTGGGGGATAGCATATATATGCATTTGCAGCCACCTACGTCAGGGTCAGATATGCACATCGCACTGGCAGGTTATGTTCTATACCATGCTTTGTGACCACAGGACCTGTAACACACAACACAACCAGTCCAGAACACCACACCCACATCCAGGACACACACTTAGCTTCTTTGGGAACAGTGCCGGGATATGCATGTATTCACATACACCATTCCAGTTGTTAACATCAGGTACAGGCATATTGTGTGTGAGAACGACTCAGGCCTCTACCACTTTACCCTACAGCCACTACAATTTGTGGGTCCATGTGCTATGGCAGAACCACACACCACAGCCACATGGGGGAATACATATTGCACCTGTCCATCTGCAACATGGGTACTCACTGTTCCACACCAGAGGTAGACCACCATTGTTGATATCTGACCATACCCACCTTTCCCTGGACATCCATATCCCATCTCCACCCCCAGGCAAGGTTGTCACTGCACACAAACTGTATTTAGCACAAGCAGACTCTACACTTGTGAAGACTGGGATGGACGACTTCAGAGGACCCATGCTGGGGGACTATACTGGCCACTCAGCATAATCCTTGACAATTGCATTCTATGAGCATGTGTATGGTTTGCATTGATCATGCTATCCCACATATATCCATGACTGCTCCACAACAAGACACCTGTCAGGTGTACACCAGCCATATATGAGCCGTACAACAGACAGAGTGAGCTAATACATTGCAGAGCTGTAGCCCACAGAGGGAGGACATCTGTGAACAGTTCCGGCACGGCACTTCATTCACACATAATCATCACAACACAGTGTTGACAGTGGAATTGTCCAGAGAATGCAGATAGGGCTCCCCTCAGTCTGTTATTGACAACCACTTACTGTTAGAGATCCTCAGCAACCCTCTTCCAGCACACACCGACAACATGGCTGTGGCTTAGCACATTCAAACCCTGGGATCTCCACTGTGCCCCTGCTTGACAGAGGCACAGCTCACTAGCCTCACACGTTGCCTTATGTGACCTACTTTACAGTGGCAGAGTAGCCTACTGTACTGGGGATGCAGATGCCAAGCACACTCTGGCTGAGCTGTCATTCCTTAGGGCAACAAGCCTAGTATTGACCTCTACACCCATATGTTCAATTGTCAGATGCACAATATTTGTTGTGCTGTTCTACTGTTTGCAGGTCTTTATTGCCATAGCATTCCCTGTTCCTATGACCAACTTTTGTATCTGTGGAAGATGTTTGCATATGACGGCGATCCACTATATCACTTATGTCTCTGTAGTCATTTACTGTGTGCACTGGGCAGATTGCTGTGCTGTGGTTGGTTCCTGGAATGACACGTACAAATACCAGATATTTGTGGCCAACTGCTAAACGGAGATATGGCCTAAGTGTGTGAGCATGCCCAGTTCAGCCTTTCCATGGCATGTTGTCTGACATATGCCTCATTTATCAAAGTGTGCGAGCATGCCCATTGTGAGCTTTCCATATGTTGCACTCTGAAGTCCACCACATATTTGGGTGTGTGTGAACTTCAACAATATCTCACATTTATGGTTGTGTGTTGGGTGTCATGTTGTGTACTAACTGGCCAACTGCTTCGTGTCTGCCACAACAGGGATTATACTGTGCCTGCAGGGATTGCATGGGATACTTTGCAGACAGTTGTCAACATACTTTCATAATGAACTAACACTGTAGTACCATATAGTGTACTGGTTCAGTACTTTCACTGTGGTGGACAGTATCCTGGGCTTTAGTCCTATCACTGCTTGACATCTTCATAGTGAGCACAACAGACTGTGTAGGGGCCAGTTGTGCACATATGACCATGTTGCATTATGTTCAGATATGGACTACCTACACCAGGCTCGTCCAACATTGGTAGTGTATTCCACAACATGGGTAGACATTGGCAAACACTAGCGATGTTCCCTAGGCCATTTCTGATGCTAGTCACAGGGTGTGTTTGTCCTTCAACACACATTGTAACTGGAGTTTGCCATGACATATATCATGGTTAGTATACTGTGCCTCCGTCTACCTCTGACTTAACAGTGATAGCCAGGGTTAGCCTACCATCTCCCATCCACTCATCAGGATTCCTCTTGAGGGGTGTCGATAGGTGACTCTCTGGCTGACCTGTACCGGGAGTTTACTGAAGAGTGGGGGTGCCTCCTGTGTTATGGATCATTCTGTACAGCTTGTCCAATGTATGTCAGTGCTGGGGTTCAGGTCTCTCATGTGCATAGCTCACTGCCATTCAGATTGTACAAGGTGCAGCATGTTCATTGATTCCAGGTTGGACATGGCTTCATACATCAGGCACAGCTTGCCTGTAGCTGGGCAGTATGGCAGTGTGTGGGGCTGCAGTTTGTTTACTCAGGCAACACATGGTATCTGTTCATGCTCTTTGCTACTCCTGGTGGGGTACTGTTGTGGACTTTACAGTTGATGGAGGTGTCTGCTGAGGTATATCCCACAGGGGCTATTGTAGTCAATTGTGACGCTGATGAAGGATGACTGCAGAGAAACAATGACCTCCCCTTATCTACATCTGCCAACCTTCATGTTTGGGTGGGTATATAGTATGTTTCTGCGAACACTACAGCCAAATATTTGTCCAGTGCAGGATATCTATCACCTTTTGTCCCCAGGTCTTTAATTACATGTTAGGTATGTAATGGGTGAACACCTGTGTGGTAATTTGTGGGCACTTACTGCATATCCACGGTGGTTGTCTATACACAGTTCTGCAATTAGCTTGCTGACATGGCTATGGCTCCAGTTGTCTATTTGTAGGTGGCCCTTTTGTGGGTTGCTTGTGTCAGCTGGGGGTCGGATATGGTGGGCTGTTCGTACTCCTCTGCATACATGTTCAGTCACAGTCCTTCCATGTTGGCCTATACCTATGGGACATATATACAGAACGGGGGGGGCAGGACCAGGCCTTGTGGGATGCCACTCATATCTGCTTTGTAGTCTGACATGGATGCAGCATGTCTGACCATGTCAGCTCTGTCCTTGGTCTGGTTTGCAACCCCTCTACTGACATAGGGGTATATATTTAAGCTGGTGAACATATCCATACTGAACTCATAGGGTATTGTCTAGAAGCATATGCATGGTCCAGCTACGCTGTGTGGACCACATTGCCCTCATCAATGACCTTAATGACTGCTTCAAATGGGTCAAACATGTTTAGGGGCAGGATCTGCAGTTACGACAGCCACACTGTGTAGGGTCCAGTATCAGTAGGTCCACAATAGCTTTCTGTCTGCAGTACATACTGATCCTTTCCATAGCTGTGCAGACCAAGCTTGTCAGGATCCTGGGGTGGTAGTTTGCAGTATCCATTCAGGCAACACCTTTGTTGTGAAGGACCACTGTTGTTGTACACTGCTCTTTGGGTACATATCCTGTGGTAAGGCTGACATTGGGCAGTAGTGTGATTTGGCATTCCATTATTCTTGGAGTCCATGTTGGCCTCAGCCCAGGACACCATCACATACCTTTGCTGCTGTGTGTTTTGCTTTGCAGATGATGGCTGTTACCTCAGCATCTGCAATGTCAGGGGACCAGCAGTCTGCTGGGATAGATATTTTGCATGCTGGGGGGGGGGTGTTTGCACTGCACCTGTCAGGTTGTATGTTAGCAATATATGTGTGTGTTTGGTATGTTGTTTGTAATATCTGTGTGATTTGGAGCATATCTGTGGATGCCCAACATGGTTCCTACCATCAGTTAAGTAAGCCTTGTGATTATCCTTAGTGTCCTGTACAATTTGTATCTTCATAGGTTCATGGGTTCATACTAGGCTATCCACCCTAGGGCATTAGTAAGCCTAGCCAGAGTGTGTGTGTCTTTCGCCGCCCCTTGCTATGTGACTATTATGGCCATTTATGAATTTCTTTACTGTGCCTCTGTCTGGTCGTGACACAGTGAAGACCCCCAGTATACATGTACAATCATCCATCTACTTGGCAATATTCCTGTTGAGGGGTGTCAGTAAGGGGCTCTGCCTAACATGGATTGGGATCCTGTTTCTGGGTGTGGGGAGCCTCTGTGTTATGTATCTGTTCCTCCAGCACATCCTATTTCATTATGTGTTGAGGCTGACATCTGTCACTCTCACAGCTCCAATGGCTTTGATTTCCTGTGGTGGAGCATGTCCATTACTCCTGTGTTGGACATGGCCTTGTACAACAGACACACAATGCCTCTGTGTAGGTGGTCTGTGACTGCATTCAGCTGGGGTGTCTACAGCCAGGCAGCATATGACATATATTTCACACCCTTTATCCTCTTGGTGGGGTAACTATGAGGTCTTCCGAACCGCTGCAGGTGTCACGTACGGTACATCCCATATGAGTCATTGTACTAGATTATGGGTCTGATAAGGGAACAGTACAGCGGCACAGTGACCTCTGTTGATGTAGATGTGAATCCATTCATGATACGGTGTCCAATATCGACAATCTTCCTAGCCACATTGGCATTGTGAGTGTCACATGACAGATTACTGTCGACTTGTGTCCCTAGGTCCCTGATTACTCCTTGCATACATAATGGTTTGCCACCTATGTGGTAATTTGTGTGTACCTTGTCTGGTATTTGGTGGGACATTCATACTGTCCAGTGTCTTCAGGATGTCTGGGTGGAGTTCTTGTGTGTGAGAGTGTGGTCTGTCGCATGCCACAGACTGTACAGCAGTTTTGACTACACTTAGGTGCACATGGGTGGTCTCCGCTGATTTATGCATTGTCAGTTACCTGACCATATGGGTGTCTGTGCTGCATATGGATACTCCCCCTCCTTTGATGTTTTGGTCCAGGTGTTGGGGCCATAACACATGATATGTGGTATAACCTGGTAGTGCTGGTGTGCTATCACTAGGCCTGCAGCAGGCTTCTGTCACTGCACAGACATCGATGTTCTCCATAATGGGAAGTGCCTCAGGGGCATGCATATTGCAGTTTACACATCTGGCATTGGTCAGCATTACCTTTATGTTTCTTACCACTTATGTTTTCTAGGGTGGTGGGTAGTCTTTTTGGCCTTGCCTACATACGGCTCTATGGAGGTGGCAAAGGCCTTATCCAGTATCCAGACGCACAGGGGTAACAGGTGCAAGCCATCCCTGGAACAGCAGCATGGCTTGTCATGCTTGACATCTCAAGCAGGCAGACATTAGACCCTCTTGGACTGACAGCTGTAACTGTGCCACCTGTTAAACATGATCATTCTGTGTTTGTACTGTGGCATCATTCTTGGTGAGGGTTGGATACTGCACACGGCCAGTGTCATACCGGCCTGGGGTACATACTAAGAGAGCTCATCCATGTCTCTTTTCATGTAGACCAGGGAGGTACATCTCAGGTCATTCACACCAGCATGGACATTGAGTGCATCATATTTCTGCTTGCTTTGGGGTGACCTGCGTACTTGTGTTATGTGGCATATTGTGGCAGCCTACAGGCAGCTTACTCTACCCTTTCCCTTGTTCAGTCTGGTGAGTGGGACAGCAGTGTGTCTGCCTATACAGACACCTATTACAACTGTATCAGGCATGTTGTTTCTCCTTCTGGCCTGTGACTGTTTGGCACACCAGCTTTGTGTACTATGTGTTGCATGTGCTATGTTTGGAGGTTGTGGTTGCTTGTGATCTGCTTTGGAGGCTTCTGTTGGTGTGGTGTGTTTGTAATTAGGGCCTCCGGGAATGTTTTTCTGTGTTTATGTGTTTGGTTTACAGTTGTGGTAGGTCTATGTGGGACTGGGTTTGTGGTGTATGTGGTTACCTTCTCCTCCTGACTAGTTTTGACAGTACTGAGTTGGGGGAGCTCAACCTCTGGTTTGGATACATGGTTGCATCTATCACATATATTTGTATTTATTGGGGGGAGTTGTGGTTGTCTGTGTACTTGGGACAGGTGTCACATTGCCTCTGGATTCACAGATTCTACTTGTTGTGGCTGGACTTAGTGGATTGTATGTGTGGACATATGTTATTGCCAAACTACTGATCAGCGATTACTTCCCTTTTTATGTTTGCTCTATCATGTGGTAGCTTCCTCATTCTCTTGCATGGTTTGGTAATGGCTGGAGTCCAGCGTGCCAGATGCCTGCGTGTATGGCATTGTGTCTTGTTGTTATTTGTGATTGCATACTCCAAGCATTCCTGGCTGTGTTCATGGAATGCCTGTATAACAAGTTCTGCGGTGTGTCCCATATTCTGCACTTGCACAGGGCCTTTCGTGGATTCCACATCAGTTTGTAGGGCTGCAACCTATGCTTTAGACATGTTTTTCACTGTGGTATTCTGGCCAGGGACTGGGGTCGGGATGTGTATATCCAGTGTGATTACTCTATGGTCTGGTCTTACCAGTGAAGGATACACTTCTCATCTTGCCATCCAGTACACATGTTGCTGATTATCACATCCAGTATGCTTACCCCTCTTGTGGGAGTGGTACGTTGTTCCTGGGCATTTTGGCTTATGGATTCTGGGAACTTTTCTCCAACTGTGTTGGTGCTAGTATAATGCTCCCGGTGTATGTCTGGGTATTTTCAGTCAAGCAATATAATGTGGTTTGGGGGGCTTGATATATTCATGTATTCCAACATAGGCCAGGTGCAGTTCCTGGTATTAGGACAGTAGTCTGCAGCAGGCTATATACTGGGAGGCGGTTTTAGCCATTGGTATTTGACCATGGCTAATCCATGCTGCTTCTTGTTGTGGAACCAACATGGGGGTGTGGTTATCCTTGACATTTATTGCTAGTCACCCTCCTTTTGTAGCTTGTTCCATGTTTTGCGGCTGTACAGCACAGTATGAGGTGTGACCTGGTAGTGTTAGGGTGCTGATGTGAGCCTTGACCCAGTTCTCTATTACAGGACTGATATCTACATTCTCCATACTGTGTGCATATACACTGCACACATCTTGCTGTTTAGACTTCTGGCATTGGGTAGCATTACATCTAGGTTCCTATCCCTTGTGGCACCTATGAAGGTGGGTTTGTGTTTTGAGACTTACCTATTCAGGGCATGCTGTGGGTACTGACAGCCTTTGCCAGTATCCATGGGGCATGGACTGATAGGTGCATGCCACCCCTAGCAGGTGGTGCATCTTGTCATGCTCTGCATGTCTTCCCAGCCTGAAACACATTGGCTCCCCTTTGACTAACTGCATTACTTCAGCCAGTTATTGCACTTGATCATCCCATCGTCATTTTGTGGCTTCATGCTTGGTGAGGGTGGATGTTAGTCAGGGTGCTCAGGTGTGCATATAGTACATGGTGTTACATTACTTAACACATGGCATTCATGCCTCAGGTGGTGCTGCAGGGCTGCCTCTGTCGGATGCACATATTACACTCCCTGCACATGTTTGTGAGCTGGTCATGTCATTTTAGGCATCCCTGTTATTATTTGAGTGAGTAAGAGGGGGTATCATTCCCAGGGTTCCTACTGAGCCAGTGTATGTGCTATGCGTTGCCTCTTTGCCAAGGCCAGGGCATACTGGGCACGCCTCCTTCTGCCTACTGGGGCAGGCTCAGGTTGTTCCTCCTCCGAGTCACGCTCTGCCTGTCATGGCCTTGGCAATGGTGGGGGGCTGTTTGGCCCAGCCCTATGCTGGTCCTGCTGCAGCTGTTTTCGCAAGATCATATTATGTAGCATAGCACATACCATGACAATTTGGGTACATGTAGTTGGTGTGTACTGCAAGGCTCCACCAGATGTGTCCAGACACCGGAACCGTGACTTGAGCAGCCCAAACACACGCTCTATTACATTACGTGTTTGTGCATGTGCCTCATTATGGCGTTCCTGTTCAGGTGTGTGTGCATTTCTGATGGGTGTCATCAGCCACGGCTCCAGTGCATAACCTGCATCCCCCACTAGGTGTCCGTGTGGGATGTCCCCATTGGCAAATGTCTGGTACAGCTGCGTCAAATGCCAGATGTGGGAATCATGGTAACTCCCAGGGCAGCCAGCACACACATTCATTATTATGCCCTGGGCATCAAACACAACCTGGCAGTTGATGGAGGGGAAGCCCTTGCAGTTAATGTAGGCCCTACCCCGCTCACCGGCTGGTGCTTTGATGCATATGTGCGTGCAGTCTATTGCACCTACTACCTCAGGGTATTCCGCTATTTGCTGGAAGAGACGCATATTGCTGGCCAATACCTCACGGGCATTGGGGAAATATACATGATCACCGATATGTGCTGACATGGCATCCAGGAACTGGTGCAGTACCCTGGAGGCTGATGCCTGTGATATCCCCATCATATCACCAGTTGGTCTTCGGAAGGTACCTGTTGCTAGTATTCTTAGGCCAACACATACCTTGGTTTCCACTGGGATGGGTTCCCCTGTGTTGGTTCTGTGTGTGAGGCGTGGCCTGCACAGCTCAACTATTTGCTGCAGGAGCTCTCTGTCCACTCTATAGCGCTCTACTATCTCCAGCTCATGTAACCCGTGGTAGGTGACCCTGGGCCTGTACACTCTTCTCCGTCTCCTCACTGTGGGTTGTCTGGCACCATCTGCATTGTCACCACCCTCAGCAAGTCGCCTATGTCTCATTATGACAGCTATGGCAGCCCTAACATTTCTACTCGGAGTGAAGCTTTTTCAGTTTTCACTTCTATTAGCTTACTCCTGTCTTGCAGTGTCTCTTGAGAGAAACATCCTGCACTGCTGTTTGCAGAGTTTTAAGTGCTGGGCTGGGCTACTATTCTGCCTGTGTAATTGCCTGCTTCTAATTGTTTTCACCTGCTAGCTTCAACAGTATTCCCTGCTAGCTTCCTACTAATTCTGTTGCTTCCTTTTTCCTTTCTGTTTCCTCAGGGGGGAGCAACGTGCATACCAGCAGAAACACGCTCACAGTGGCTTACACGCGCGCACACGTGCTTACACAGTTCAGAATCTACGTATTCGGGTTAAAACGTGCGCACACCCTCACAAACAGTGTTACACATCTGCCAACAGCCTCCTACATGCTCAGCCTGCCCTACACGCGCGCACACCAGCGCAGTGTTAATCATCTCCCAACACGCTCCCACATGCTCAGTCTGCCTTACACGTGCACACACTGCCCTACTCGCGCTTCATGGCGCGCACACGTGCGCATGCACGCCCAGCAAGAAACTTTAGTGTAAGTAACAGTGTACACCTTCCATTTCTTGACTTTCCCAGACTTATCTTGTGGCACTCCTCTTTCCCTGATCTGTGTCTGTCATCTGTCATGTTACACTGACCTCCAATGAGCTGCATTTCTTTCTACCATTCCCCCCTGTGATGTCACCTATCTCCTACTCTATTCCTCCCCCTTATGTATCTCTTACACTACTCAGACTGTGCTCATTTGCTATGTGACTGTGGGATTCAGTATCCTAACCCTCATTTGCATGAGATTGCCTACTAATGCTTAGTTACATTTCTTAAACTCAGCTTCCCCCCTTAGCAACCACTACACGGTGGCCATGTTGTTTTTGGTCTGCTGGTCCCTGCATTGTCATTCCATGTATTGCATAAAACCCACATTTGTGGGTTTATAACCTTCATTTTTATGTTTTATACAGCGCAGCCCATTTGCGCGGGGCTGTGCTGGGTTTAAACATCGGCGATTGCCGAAAAAAAAATGTATATTTTTATTATTTTTGCATCGGGTTACCTTGCCAATGGCCACATATTTGGCCATTGGCATGCTGCCTGACACATATGCACCCTTTATTTAGAGCTGACATGGCTCCGTTGTGAAATTTGCAGAAACGTACTCAGTTGTCAACTGAGTACATTTCTGCAGCTAAAACGTCTCTTACACGGGCTGGTTTCTGCTTTGTGGATCACTAATATACCTCATTTGCATACCTTTCGGCTGCAAGTGAGGTATTTAGCATGTCCACGCCCAGTCCGTGTAAGAGACGTTATAGCTGGTCTCTTACACGGAGTTTAGGGCTGTTCCTGGATCGTGAGGCTTGCATGGAGTGTTACACGTCTCTTACACTCCGTGCAAGCCTTCTTAAATCCTGCCCAATGTCTGCCAGATAAAGTAACCAATGGTAAAATGGCAGCAAAACAGAAAACATGCAGGTAAGTAAACAAGCCAATCCACAAGGCATTTTATCTAGCAGAATATGTCATACTTCAGTGTTCGATCAATAGAACACTACTTCTGAAGACACTGTGTTATATTCACTAATTAGAGCAATAACACTCATCCATCTACTTTCTTTACTGAATAAACTACTCGAAACATGGGGTCTTCATTCTTCCCACAGGGAGGGTATCAGAGAGAGAGTCTCCTAGGTCTGCTAGCTAATTATATGTGGGGAAAATACTTGTTGCATAAAGGACTTTTTGTTCAACTGGCTTACTATATAGTAGAAACAGGAAAAGCTGCCAGCTTTTCCTGGAGACAGTGCATGATTGCTTATTGCTGCCATGATTATGCCATGTGGATTGGCTTGTTTACTTAGCTGCATGCTTTCTGTTTTGTTGCCATTTTACCGTTAGTTACTTTATCTGCAGAATATGTCATACTTCAGTGTTTGATCAATAAAACACTACTGCTTCTGAAGGAAAACACTACTGCTCCTGAAGAAACTGTGTTATGTTCACTGGAAGAAAACACTATCCAAAATTATAATGTGACTCAAACAGTAAGGCAGTATAGTTAAGAGTGCCCATAATCCAACAAAGCATGACCCACATGCATTTATTTATTTATTTATTATTTATTTATTTCCAGTTTGATTACCGGGGACGTCCACTGGGCCCTGAGACCCGTTTTCAGTGGAGGCCCGGGGAGAAAAGCTCCAGATGTACAAATATAAAATACAGAAATATAAAATATGAATGATACATTGAGGTGATCAGTTTGTACAATAGAAACATTCATTATTGCAACAAAGTCAAATACTACTTCACTAAGGTTATTCTAAAAGGTTATACAATCATAAGCTGTTCTTATAGGGTAATTTAAGACAAAGCATTATTTGAGCACATGAGCACATTCTTAGAAGTTATACATTTGTAAAGGAATTCTTATAGAGTAGTTTGAGAAAATGCAATTATATAAGCACATAGAGAAGAGAGTTAAGAAATCTATTTACAATATTTACATGAAGCAGTATGAAGATAAGTCTTTGGGACATTTTGAGTGCAATGGAGCACTCCATGTGGTATGAATATGTACTTGGATAGTTTTTAGTTGGGGTGGACTAAAGGGCAGCCTCACCTTTTTACACTCTAGGTAGGATATTTGTGAGTTTTTGAATAGTTTTAGGTAGGGTGAAAGCAGGTGCATTTCCACTTAGTGGACAGATGTTTGAAAAGCAGAGTTTTGAAATTTTCAGTGCTTGAAATTGTTCTTAGAGAGAAAGGATTTATAAAATCCAGATTTAAGATTTAGACTGCAAACATATGAGAATATAGATACAAAACCAAAATACCGTTACTCAGTGAATGTGTGGGTTACAAAGATGGAAGAATTGATTACATATCCTTTTGAATGTTAAATACATTGATGGTAGGGTTTTACTATTCAAAATAATTTTGGTTCAAGAGAAGGACAGGGTTTGCATGGAGATAAGGAAGACATTGCCCAGTGTTGTCGAGGGATAAAGCCCTGAATATAACTCAAGATGACCTAGGCTCAATTAGCAAGCTCCTGCACTGGAAAGACAACTAGAGGGATGATGGGAATGAAACACTTTTCGGGCTATCTCATCTTGTGAAGGGAAATGCATTATGACCTCTGCTCTACTGCCTCCTACAGGAGTAGAGAAGTAATGCAGTCAAACAGATACTGGGTGTAGAAACCATGCTTCAGAGAAATCCAAGAGATTGTTTCCTGTGAAGGAACATGCAGGCATGTCTCCCAGGCAGCAATGTTTACTTACACTCATCTGGATGCTGGTAAGGCAGGGTAAGAAGGGGGAAGAACATCCTTCACAATCTGGGCCCATTTGTAGGGATATAATGTGGCTATTGGGCATTATCTCAGAATGGGAAAAAAATGGTTATTTGGCTCTCTTCTGACATGACAGTGATATTTAGTGTTGCCCATAGGCAAAGGAAATGAGCCAATGAGACGCAAACACTGGAGCCATTGGTTTAAGTGGTCATTCATTCAAACAACAATACATAAATAAATAATAAGCACACACTAATTAAATATTAGATATAATTATACAGTTTTAGAAGTAACAAAATATGTATGCTAAACTAATAAGGTATGAGAAAAGACAATGGAATCTGGTAAGTAGAATTAAAGCACCTGTCAGGATTTAGTAAATTAAAAAGAGTTTGTGCTAATTTATACTTTTTAACATCACTTAGTGTAAATGAGCTTATACAATTTACCAGTTTGTTTGAAAGAATGTTATTTATTTATTTGACATTTGTTTACTGGGAAAGTCCAACTGGGTACAAGCCCATTTTCAGTGGAGGCCCGGGAAGAAAAGTTCCACAGTACAATTTAAACAGAATTACAAATCGACATTGATTACAAAGACTAAGACAATCACACAGGAGTACAATTAGTGGATACAATAAAAGAAAAAAAATAAGCAAATATAAAGCAAGCAATTAGGTTAAACATAGATTATATAGAAGAGAGTTCCTAGCATGTATGTTACGTAATAATGCATGAAAAAATATATTACAGAATAAGTAATGTCATAAAAACTACATACACGTTCTGGCAAGAGACTTGGGTAATACATTTCAGTCATAATTTCTGGGATAGATAAAGGTTAGTATAAGAATAGAGAGATAGAACATTAGAAGGTTAAGGAATTATAGAAAGGTTAGGCTAGAAAGTAGGTAATGCAGGAAGGAAAGTAGGATAGATCATGAAAAACTCAATTATTAAGACTGGGGAGAAGGAATGGAAAAGAGTACTAAGATAGTGTGTAACATGGGCAGATCCAGTAACTGGTTAGATATTCTTTTAGCCTGAACTTGAAAAGTAGTGTGATACAAGTCTAATTGATTCTGGAATGCTATTTCTTGATTTCTTTCATAATTCAACCCTCTAGAAATGATGTATTTGATATGCGCTACTACAGCCTGCAGTTGGTAGTACAAGGCCTGAGTTGCCTTGGCTTTACTCTTTGTGTGTAGATATAAATATCTATCTATATATATATATATATATATAAATATATATATATATATATATATATATATATATATATATATATATAGATATATATATAGATAAAAAATATCTCTCTCTCTCTCTCTCTCTCTATATATATATATATATATATATATATATATATATATAGATATATAGACATATGTGTTCCGGACGTTTGCTCAAATTAACAAATGTCTGAAACCCAAACAGCCGTGTATGCTTACTCGAAAGTGCTTTTCACCGAAGAAGCACTTTCGCGTAAGTATGTCTGTTGTCGAGGCCGTACTATGGTGCGGATAAGGGAAAATTCCATTTTCCCCACTGTAGTGCATTCTTGTAGGGAGAATATTAAAGTAGGGGGGTGTGAGGGGCACAGCCCCCACATGGGGGGGTGCATGGGGGGAGAAGCCCCACTGTTAAAATGTTAATAAAGTGTTTTTTTTTTTTTTTGTAACACACTTTAACGAAAGTGCTTTTTCGATAAAAACACTTTTGTTAAAGTGTGTTCGGTTGTTATGGAAACGTCCTAGATCCATATATATATATATATATATATATATATATATATATATATATATATATATATATATAGATGAGCTACTGCCTACCAATCACAACTCATGAACCAATGATGATTTTTTCACAATGGACGTTTAGGACAAAGACCCTGAAACCCTCTATTTGTAAGTCATTCCCTAACTCTTTCCTTAGTATAACAAATTCTGGGGTGCTATATAGACATATACATACATATACACACACATGTATATCTATATCTATATATATATATATATATATATATATATATATATATATATATATGTTTATGGAAATAATGGAAACATAACCTTCCATCAAAAGTGCACAGTATCATATCACAAGTGATTAACACCTAGCAACAAAAACATTGGATTGAAAAAAATGTAAAAAAAAAAGTGTTTTTTTTTTAGGGGGGGGTAGCTGCTAACTATATATTTATTAACTATGAGATCATACTAGGGCAGAGAAGAGGCATATTCCCTCATCACCATTGTACCACAAACTCATAGTGAAAGAGCCGGTAATGTTTGATCAGATTATTTTTATTCTGCTGTACCAACTTTTTTACTCATTGATGAAAAGACACATCAATGAATGGTACAGAACGTGTGTGTGTGTACATGTACATGTGTATGTTTACATGCAGCCACACCTGTTAGATTAGGTGTCCATCATGTTATTTATATCAGCTTGCCATTGTTATCATTAAGGAATAGCTCCATAACTATATTCATGTGCACTAGATGGTTGTGCTGACAGTAGTAAAGTCCATTATCACTCACTTGTAATATGGCAGGGTACTATTTTTACTACTTCAAGAAAAAGCATGAAACCAAATGAGATAAAACTGAATGTTATTGTGAAGGATTCTAGAGGGCCCTGTCAAGATGGGTGCCAAAGACCAACAGTGTGGACAGGAATTCATACCTCCCAACTATATAGGTTTTCTCAGAATGTCCAGATTATTGCCTCATATTTTTGGTCCGTTTTTCATAAAATTCTGGTTTTCTAGCAAATTAGTGTCAAATCATTAAAGATTGAAGTTAGAAAATAATGACAGACATTTGAGTTTCAGACTTCATACCCTTAAGAAAATGCATGCTAATGCAAAACCTGTTATTCTATCAACTTTCTATGTTTGTAAGAGCAATATTTAAAAATTGCCCCTATTTTTGGGACTTTGTCCCACTTTTTCTTATTACTTTCTCCAGATTTCTTGCTCTATGAGGTGGAAAGGTATGACAGGGACTGCAGAAATTTTTCATAAGAATTACTGTTCCCAGGGAGGAAAAGCAACCCAGAAGGAAGGATGACTTGGCAGGAACAAACAGAAGAACAGATAACTGCCTTTATGCCTTCAAATAAGGAGGAACAACTGAGCATTTTGTTTGATAAGGTAACCACAGTAGGCTAGGATGCCAGATCCTTGAAACAAACAATAGAACAGCGGCAAACAGAAGAGGAAAGGCTACAAGGAAAGTTGCAAGAAGTGGAGAAAGATAAAGCAACAATTAAAGATTAGGTGCAGAAGCAGTTTCAGAGAATACCTAAACTAGTATAATGAAAAGACAGGTTGAAAAGATGGATGATTTTTAACAGTTCAAGAAGGAGTAGCATCGGGATAATATGAATACAGGAGAGAGTGAGCAACAGTGAGCTGGAGCAATTTGTAATTCAGCTATTACATGAAAGATGTGTGATAACAGGAAATAAAAACTAATAGAAAGGTTACACAGAGTGAGGTAGAAGCAAGCAGCAGAAAAAAAATAGATTCAGACATGTTTTGGCACATTTCCATTCCTTTGATGTAAAAATGAAATAATAATGCAAACAAAAAGAGTTAACCCATTTTGAGGCATGCTGCTAAAGCTGGTTAAAGATTACACTCTATAAGAGAATTAAAGCTGTGCCAGAGGTAAACGTGTAACTAACAATTACTGGAACAATTGCATGTTTGAAATACCCTCAGTTCTCAATGTGAGAGAGGAGAATGGTTCAGGCTACACAGTATGTAAATTATTCAAACGTTTAAACAAAAGTATCACAGACAGATAACCAACCTAGGCACTAAAAATATAAATCATTGTCCAGACATGTACTGGGAGAGCAACCTTAATTATAGGAGACATGATACAGAAACAATGGGGTGGTGAGCAGTATCAGATGCCAAAATCCCTGCAGAGAAGAAGACAAAACCAAGAACTACAGAGGGGTCTCATTCCAGTAAAAGAGATGAGCAGGAAGTAAAATAAATCTCAAAGACAACAACAAGGTGATGAGAAAAAAAGATAAGATGATAGAAGGAAAACAAGAGGAAGAGATATTTCCAAGGGGCAGAAGAACACAGAGACTTAGCCAAAGGTAGATTTAGAGAGAAAAACAGAGAAAGCAGCAAAAGCAGAAATCGAAACAGAGAAAAACAAAGGAGATCTTTAATGAGACGAGAGGATGGTAAGTTGGATGGTTTGAGTGACTCAGAAGTGAACTGCTGCACAAAATGAGGGACTCAACAAACTAGATAGAAGGATTTATAATGGATGGTAGGCTTGAAGAGATGGAAGGAGGTGTACAGAAAGACAGAAAGGGACCACAGAAAGGAAAAAGCAACAAATATATGAAAGGTATGGGTACAGATAGATGGATGACTGAGGACTTATCCTTATCTTGCAAAACACACCCCAGGGAACACAAAATTACAGCTTTACAAACAATGGGATGAAATTAATTAGTTCCTTGGGCAATGATAGGTAATGCAGTCAATGTGGGCAAATGGGCAAGCCTATAAGGTAATTGATATATATGTTTTCATAAATACATATCTACAATAAAAATCAGCAACATAAGCTGCAAGTCTAAGTATCAGAAAACAAATAATAATTGCTGATGTATCAATTGGGCAGCATGAAAAGGAATGTGTGGGGGAAAACAAAGGAAAAGCACACAACAACCCTGAGCCAGATATGAAAGAAAGGAACGGTGGTATATAATCAACATAATAACAAGTTGTAAAACTGAAAGAAATGTTCAACTATCGAACAAATGAAGCTGCACATTGGACTCTTGAGCAATAGTGGAGAGGGGAAACCAATAAATAGGTATGCTGTAATGTAAAAAGATTATGATATTAGTACTGGGTTGGCATGCAAAGTATTAGTCTGAGGGAGACTGGAAAGTCAATGTTCAAGCAAAGGTAGCTGCCAAAGATCAAATGTTTAAACTGGAGGGAAGGCCATATGACAGCAACTCAGTAACCATGGAGTAGCAGTCAAAAACAGCACTGAAAACACAGTTACTTATGTAGGATATTGGGGTGTTATCAAATGTGATCAAATGAAGGAGAATACAGGGAAAGGAAAACTTAAGGAGAATGAGGAGAGATTAATCTATTACAGGAAACAAAATGGAAAACTAGAAAAATTATACTGTATTATTACTACCCAAAGGGCCAAATGGACAGCATTGTATTTTGTATGTAGGTCGCAAAATTATTATGGAGCAACAAATTCAAAAGTGGTACTGAAGGGAATACTTGTGGATAGTCTGAGAGGCACAATGGAACCAACTGGTAAAGAAATGCAAAAAGAAGCAGGCAAAGAGAGAGAGGTAGAGACGATAAGGGGAGGAGATGAAGAATATTTAAAACGGATAAATTAATCTAGGAAAGATTCAAGGAACACTACAGGGACATTTGAAAACAACAAGAAGGGATATAAGTCTCAGAATGGAAATGAATAAATAATGTAGAGGGATGTATAGACTGGAGGATGAAGAAAGAGGCCAGCTGAATGCAGAGATGAAAAGGGATGAGATAAACAAAGACATACACATAATAAAGGATATGAAAGCTGTAGGGACCTAGAGTTCTACAAATGGGAACTGGAGGAAATGTGGAAGGTCCTAAAGCAGGAATAGAAGAGAATACAGGATTTAGGCAAAATATGTGAAAGTATGAGGAGGGCAATTATAACCATTATACCTAAAGAGGGAGGAGGAAGTGACGAAATAGGAAATTATAGGCCTGTCTCTTTAATATCATAATTTTGGCAAAATATTAGCAGAAAGACTAGATAAAATATTGTCAAAAAAAAACAAGGAGGGAAAATGGCTTCATTAAGGAAAGGAAAAGAGAAACAAAACAGTAGGACCTCCTGGAATTCATACACAAGGAGGAAAACAAGCAGGATGGGAAATGAGGGAAGGTGAACTTTGACCTGCAGATGGCCATTAATACTGTAAGATAAGAATTCTTATAGAAGACACTGCAGTAAAGGCAGGTAGAGGAAAAGTTCATACGTTGGATACAGGTCATATAAAAAGACACAGAAATGTATTTATTTATTTATATTTGTTTACCCGGTAGTGCACTGACTAATACTAACCAATTTCAGCCTCATCCCAGTTGAAACACAAAACATTTCAAGAACATAAAATAGAGAAATGTAAGTAGTAAACGAGCAGTTCACACCAATTACATAGGAAAACATTTGTATATACATTCTAGTGAACAAGTGCACAGTACAATGTACATTCAAGCACAGTGTAATGTACAATATGTACAATAGTTTCTAAACTGGGTAAATCTTCAGTGAATCTTGAGAGAGAAGAAGAAGAAGAAGAGCTTTAGAAAGGAGATAGGTTAGGTGATATGTTAGTTGTGATATTTTGCATTCACCCCAATGTTAATGGACATCAGTTGCGTACGACAACCCTGTGTTTCCAAATGTTAGCCAAACATTCCACTTATGCTGTGCTGATGAGGTCATAAGAAGGCTGAAACATGCATGTCCACAGCTAGTGGGGTTTGGCTTTATTTGCTTGAATTTGTCCATAACAGGCTTAAAAAGAAAAAGTCATGGACATTCAGAATTGTCATATAGCTGAAACACCTGATGTCCTTATGGGGTCATTTGCATATATTCCATGTTGTCTTTAATGCTTTTAGCTAGATTTTTTTTTGCATTCTGAATTTGGAATAAATGTTGATTTCCTTTATGTCAATGGGCAGAGCTTGCACAAGAGCAGGTACATGAGAGGAAAAAGCATGTGCAGTGTTATGGAATTTGGTTCTAGGGGTAATGAGTATTGGTGTGACACTTGAGTAGTGTCTCAGGCTGCATTAGGAGGGTTTTTTTTCACAAAGTCTAGCTGCAAGGGGAGTAAGTGTATGAAGATGAAGTAGTTTGTTGAGATGTAATCCTAAAAGTAGGTTAGATCTTTGCTTTATGGGTAGCCATTTGGTTTTATCTAGGGTTATAGAATGAGGCTCACAGAGAGATATTCTTGTAATGCATCAGCAGATAATTAAATGACCAAATGAACTCCAAATGTAACAAATGAAACAGGCAAGCGGAGACCAACCAGCGTGACTCACCACACAATTTATTGAAAAAATAAGACTTAGCACTTTCATCCTGAAATTAGCAAGACTTCATCAGAGTAAAAGCCACCATAGCTCCTCCCATATAAATACTTACAATCAAATTTCACAAATTAGCATATCATACATAATTCAACACATCATGTAAAATAACAACAGCATTAAAAATATAAGTAAAACATGTTTATGTAAAAACACTCATTAAACAATAATTCATTAATTAATAATTCAATAAAAACATTTTGTTAAGATGTGGTAGTAGTTACACAATATTAGCCTTCCTCTTCAGTACACTAACAAATGACAGGGAATCATTAATTCCTGGGCTAACAGAGGCATTTAGCCTCAGCTGCCATGTAAGTTCCTTATACTCAAGAAGAGTATCAAAATCTCCCATTAAATCCTTAACCACCACCATATCAATTATAAAAAAATGTAAACTTTTTAAAATTTAGATACCCACTACTATGCCTAAAGTGGGCATTTGTAGATTTGTTTTTCCTAATATCGTATATGTGTTCCCTTATTCTTTCTCCCAGTTGCCTATTTGTCTTCCCCGTATAGAATGCATTACAAGAGCTGCATCTGGCAACATAAACCACATGGGTGGTGTTGCAATTACACCTCCCTGGGCATGGGATAGTTCTATCAAAACCATCTACCACTATATAGGGTCTCTTATGTATAAATATGTAACATTTGCAGAATCCACATTTTCTCATAACCTCCTATCTGAAAGTCAGCTTCCTATTAACAGTGTCAGTCTCTAGTAGGATTTTGATGTTTCTCCCTTACTGAATACAATTACTGGAGCTAAACCCAACAGCTTCTTGATCTCCTCAGGAACTATAAGTTTCCAATTGTATTTTACTGAGCTAATATATCTGAAAACATCCTTGCTGTATGGAATCTTAAACACAGGCGTTGACAGATCAAAGTGTCTATTATTTGTCATTACAATAACATTCCCACCTAAGTTCTGTCCAGGATCTAATGTAATCTTTAAAATAGATGCAAACCTGTCATTATAAAAGCCCCAAGCTTCCACCTTTACATTTCTCAAGAATTTAATAGGATACCTCTCTCAATGAACATACAAATGAAATGGTGACTCTCATTGTTAAGCACATTATCATGAGATATCAACCTTGATAATCTCATCATTTGACCTTTAGCAACTGACCCTCATTAGTGAAATGTGTGACAACTAGTGTAATGAAGATATGAATTAAAAAAAATGTATCCTTTCTCTAAATACTTTAAGTATAACACGCATACAACAAGTTCTTTTCAAGAAGGATAACCAGATAATTAATCCTATTAACTCCTATTGCATAGGTACATTTATAAAAGATGGTTGAATTTTGCCACTGAGAATAAAAATGTCCCCATTGTTCAATAGTACCTTTCCATAAAATCAAGATATCATCCAAAAATCTGTAATAATCATGCAGCAATAGTAAAAACTCAGATGTGAACATTACCTTTTCCTCCCAAAAAGCCAAAACTATATTAGATAAAGTGGGGCGCAAGCAGTGCCCATATCCACCCCTGATACCTGATGGAAATATTCACCCTCAAAATGAATAAAATTATTGTTCAAGGTTAATTCCAAAAGGGTGGTTATCACTTGTGTATCTCAAGCAGAGAAGGATATATGCTCACATAAAAAACTAAAAAAAAACATATTCAGTACCAATGTTGTGTGGAATGACAGAAAATATGTCCACAGCCACAGTAATAAACATAATATTTTCATCAAATTGCAAGTTATTTAAGGTCTCAGGAAGGTGCCAAGAATCTTTTAAAATACAAGGCTTTGATTCCAAAACTACCTTACACATAAAATCAATATATTTAGCCAAGAGATCTGTCTTAGAACTTTTGGATGAAACAATAAGTCTCAAGGGTGGATCATATGTACATTTGTGAATCTTGGGAATACCAAAAAATAGAAGCAATCTTAGGTTTAGAAGCATTGAGATACTCTAGTTGCTCATGATCTACCTCTCCCTGCAAGACCATATCGAAAAGCAAAAAATCCAACTTGGTGTAGGCAATATTAATATCACTAAATGAAATTCTCTTGCATATTGTTTCATTGGACAACAATTCAAACATTTTAGTGGAATAATCAAAGCTGTTCATAATAACAACCCCACCACCCTTATCAAGTTTCATAATCCTTAACCCTCTATCATGTATTAAAGTGTTTAAGTTAACTCTTTCTTCATTCATCAAATTATCAGAAGAAAAATGCTCCTGTTTATAAATACTCCTGAACTGGTCTTCACATACCTTCTTAAAGATAGAAATTTGTAGGTTGGGGGTGACATAAAAGTACTTTTTCTCTTGAGGCTGGTAACTTCATCACCTGAAACAGATGCTTTATCAGAAAAGAATACTTAATACAAATTCTGACTTCTAACATATAATTTTAACTGAATAAGGGAATCTACAAGGTCCAATTTAAAGTTAGGAATAAAATTAAAACCTGTTTTAAAAACATAGATGCATACAGAAATTTGTGCATTGTAAACTTTGAACAAATCAGCAACCATTGCATCAAATTCTATACCATGACAGCACAAACACTTCAACTTTTTTTGTTCCTGCCCTGTCCTGATAGTTCATGTAATTGCCCCAGTATTGGGGTTTTGAATTGGCATTCAATCCACGGTTCATTTCCTTGCATCGAATGGCCAACCTCTCTACCCTTCATATCTGAGGCTGATCTAATAAAACACCATGCTCTTCCTTATCCCTAGATTCAACAGTCACAGCCTCAGAATTATTCATAAATGAATCTAACCATATAGGGTGCCTTTGATCCAGTATCGGGTAATATCCATTTCCAATTTATGGGCTTTACGTGCTTTGTTATTGTGAATAATTTTATAAATTTTACTAAATATAAATCTATACTGGTCCTTCAGAGAAGAGTATAACACAGCAGCATTAATTGGTGCATTTAAAGCTTTAATTTCATTGTTTAAAACTTTAATTTTATATCCATTCTCTCTAATCAACAATAAGCAAAGTTAAACCGGTATCATTAAACAACTTTATCAGTTCATGATAGAATGGCAAATTGTGTTCCACACAGCTGGGGCATTTCCATATGCAAAGACCCTTAGGGACTTGTTTTAGATGAATACATTTCAACAGATAAGAATTTTCAAGTTGTAGGTTCCGAATTTTAATTAATTTTTTCTAAAAAATCATCAAGCTGTGACCTCAGGAGATAGTTATTCGAACTAGCTCCAAAGTAAAAACTCAGTGGATGCAACCAGACATCAGCATTCACTTCACAAGTTGGTAAAGAATGGCTATGAATGTGATTAAACCCAGTTACACTGGCTACAGCACTAACATTAGCAGCTACACTAACATAGCTTTGTGGCAGCTCGGTTTGAGAAAACAGTTCAGGGCTAGCTTCTCCAATCACATTGGCTAAGCAAATGTTAGTGGAACCTGAACCAGATTCACATTTGTAATCCAATGGGGAAGTCATGTATTTAGTTATTTGTTGTAAAAGCATAAGTTAAATCACAGGGTAATTCCATAATGTATCTCAGCCAAAGTGCAAATGAGAAAGTTGGTAGGAATCTGAACAGCAAGCTAATATCCTAATCGACCAAACGAGCACCAAACTTAACAGATAAAATGGACAAATGGAGACTGACCAATGTAAGTTGACACATAATTTATTGAAAAATATAAACTTTAAAAAGACTTAGTGGTTGATTGTGAGTAATTATATGGGAGGAGCTATAGTGGATTTTGAAGTCTTGCTAAGTTCAGGACAAAAGTGCTGTCTTTTTAAGGATTATTATTTTTTTCAATAAATTGTGTGGCGAGCTACGTTGATCGGTCTCCATTTGTCCAAATTAGCAGATACTGTGAGAGATAGTCTAGAATGTGGCAGTGTTTTTCTTGGAGGCAGAAGCAAAAATCAGAAGCCCCTATTCAAATTGAGAAAGGAGAATCCTTTGCCAGTGGATCTTCTGGGTAGTTGAGAGAGAAAAGGGGAGATCTTTTTTGGCCCAGAAGAGGAGTGGTTTTATTTTGGTTCTTACATTGTCTATGTAGAAATGGAAGTTTAGTGACTGATCAAGCCATAGTCCTAGGTATTTGAATGTGGAGGTTGTCTCTATGGAATGGTTGTGTAGGTCAGAGAAAGAGTTAAATGTTTGGTGAATTTTCTGCAGAGTTCCAAAAAACATAGTTTTGGTCTTGGTGGGGTTGAGAAGTAGTTTATGGTTTTTGAGTCACTGGTGGAGCTCATGTGAATCTGACTGGAGTTAACACTGAATGTTGGTGTGAGAGTGGCTTGACTGGTAAATGCCCATGTCTTCAGCATAGAGGCTTAAAAGGAGATGTGGGAAGTCATAAGACAGTTTGTTAATGAATATGTAGAAGAGAGGAGGGCAAGAATGGATCTTTGTGGTACACCTTTGGTAATAGGTACAGATTCTGATTGGGAAAATTCTATTTTTACTCTGAAGTGTCTATCAGTCAGTTTTTTTTAAACAAGGACTAGCATCTGGACTGATACCAATTTCAATTACTTTGGCAAAGATAGTGGCCAATGAGGTCAAATGCCTTTGTCAGGGCACCTGTAAGGAAGTCACTGACAGAGTTTAACAGAATGTCCTCTATTAGAGACCAAAGTGCTATCATAGTACTGCAGGCTAGAATCCATGTTGTTTGTAGGACAGCAGGTGGTACTGCTGGATATAAAGGGAGAATTGGGAGTAGACTATATTTTCAAGAAGTTTGCCCAGAACTGGGCAAATGGATATCTCACGGAAGTGAAAGATAGATTTTGGGTTGGTTTGCTTTGGGAGGGGATTAATTAGAACAGTTTTGCAAATCTGTGGCATGATCTTTTGTGTGAGACATAGATTATATATGTGGGTGATAGGAAGACATAGATGCTCTCTGCAGTGATATATGAACCACAGGTTTATGTTGACAGATCCAGGAGGGGTGTCAGTGGAAATATTTACAAATAGAATAGAAACTTCTTAGGGATGTATGCATGTGAAATGTATTATTGGAATGAATGGTGGTGGGATGGGGAATGCATAATCTGTGGTAGATGTGAAATTTATTGATGGGAGATTGCTAAAATCTCTAAGGAAAGCTTATGAATTGAAATAGAAATACTGATAAATGGAGGAGCATCTCAGCAGAAAAGGGTAGATAGGGGGACCAGAGAGGGATGCCCACTATCTCCAGCATATTTCATGCTTGTGATTAAGGAGCTGACAGTAGCAGGCAGGTAAAATGTAATAAGGCTTGAAGAAAATAAGTTAATAATATCTCAGTATGTGTTACATGCAGATGACTACATGTTAATGTCAGAGGATGTGACTGCATCAAACTATAAGAAATATTCTAAAAGTTTAAGGGAATGGGAAGGTTTAGGTGTAACAACAAAAATGCAGTGACAGGAAGATTAGAAAAAAGGAAGGAAGAAGGGAGAATAGGAAAGATAAAATATGCAGAGTTCCTCAGTTACCTAGGGCTATATGTTGGGAACACATTAAGACTGACAATCAAGAAAAATCTAGAGGAAGATAGAAAAAAAGTAAAAGATTCTGTGTGTGTGTGTGTGTGTGTGTGTGTGTGTGTGTGTGTGTGTGTGTGTGTGTGTGTGTGTGTGTGCGTGTGTGCGTGTGTGTGTGTGTGTGTGTGTGTGTGTGTGTGTGTGTGTGTGTGTGTGTGTGTGTGGTGTGTGTGTGGTGCGTGTGTGTGCGTGTGTGTGCGTGTGTGTGTGTGTGTGTGTGTGTGTGTGTGTGTGTGTGTGTGTGTGTGTGTGTGTGTGTGTGTGTGTGGTATGTGTGTGTGTGTGTGTGTGTGTGGGGGGGTTCTATGTTGCTACATTGCTTGGGAAGATTAATATAACAAAGATGATGATAGTATCGGTAATCCTCCACCAACTCTGATACAGGCACTTTGACATGAGGAACAAAAGACTATAATAAATCCAAAAAGGCCATAAAGGACTGGGGAAATAAATTTAAGGGGAATTGAGAGAAGAAATCAACAATGAGAATGAAGATGAAAAGAGGATCTGGTGGCTCCCACATATACCAGCAAATGCATTTACTGGAAGGGTACAAAAACAATATGGCAGCAAGAATTACACAAGAGGTTTTTTGGCAAGGGGAGAAGATGGCAGAAACTCACAAAAATGAGGAAAGGAGGTGAGGGGAAAATGAAGGTGAACACAAATGAAAACCAAAGGTAGGGGTAGAGATAGGGTAGCAAATTAAACAGCCAACCACTGATGAGGTACGGTACACCATTCATGAGAATTGCACATGAATGCAATATGCTGTATGGAGTTAACTTAAATTGTCAAATGTAAACAGTATTTCTGGCCAGTGTCCCATTGAAAATAAATGATTGAGTGTATCTTAGAATATAAACAAAACAGGCCAGATGCTGCTGGTGACAAAGTGCACCATGCATGAGGATTGCACTACAGAACTTATATGGAAATGTGTTTTGTACAATAAAGTTTGATTATATTAAAGAAATTAGTACTGTTGTGCAGGAAATTGTAAATGGACACCACACAGTCCAGTAAGTTTCTAAAGAGTGTTGCTCATTAATGCACGGCAGTCTGGCATCAGTGGTCCAACTTGCATCCAGATATTTCTAATGGGTAACATTTTAGTGGTTATGTAATAAGAAAATATATGTTTGTGAAGGGCTGTACAGCTTATGAAATGCAGATTCTTGGGATATCATAAACTGATCACTGTATAACAATACATTTTGACTGAAAGAAGCCAAAATAAATTAAAATGCATAAGACAAAATGGAAGTATATTCACATTGCTAGTCAAGTAATGTATTAGTGTGAACAAATAAATGCCTTAAAGCTATTACACATTTTAAATGTCACACAATGCATATGACACAGTTCATATAATTATAAGGTAAGATATGTACTCCCAAAATCAATAAAACTGTAATAACCAATCTAATGGACTGGGAATAGTAAAGCAACTTCTTACTGAAACATGCTAAATCTCTCTCTGTTATCATACTATTTAATCATGAATATATATTGAAATATTAGCTTGAGTGATGTAAAACATAATTAAAGTATTTCTGAAAAAGTGTAAAAGCTAAGTAAGTATTGTGCACAGTAAATGCAAATCTATTACCCATAAGAATTGATACAATGCTGTGGTTCCATCTTTAAAATTTTGAGATTTAATACTGAAAATGCATATTCTCCTTCTGTATCATGTTTTAATTAAACAATTAAAGCCAAGCTGTATGTATATATTAAAGTCACTATCATTCATCATCATAGTCGCAGGAAATGAAGGCATTCTTATTGCTTCCTTTTTAAATTAAGTAAGTTGAAACCATGCAGTGAACATGAAATCTGACGGGATGGTCAAAAGGAAAGAAAAAAACTACATTATGAATTTGAAAGCAAATGCTATATATAACATTACTTTTAAACTGTCCTTTAGTCATTCACTTGAAATGCAAAAGCTGTACAATCCTGTTTACAGATAAATAACAGATATGCATTTTTTTCTTATTCATTTGATAACTGGATAAGTGAACTGGTTGTCATGGACCATTTTTAGCCATAATGGCAAAGTTAAATCCAACACGTAAACACTTGTAGAGATACCAGTCAAATGGTTCATTTTGAGAGATACAAACAGACTAGACTGCCGACAGAAAATCCACTCAATAGCAATAGGGACAGTGACCAGAAATTGTGACTGAACATGCTGATTTCTTTTTTAGTTCAAACATTTGTCTTCCTTGCTGAAAAATCCATGCATGACTATACACTCACTGGTGCCCTTAAAGGAATTGAAAGGTATGCTTGCTTTGTCATAGTATTAAGGTGGTATACAACACATGTCAAGTAAGCCTAAGACTGTTGTTATAAAGTCATTGTGTTTTTTAAGTTAATGCTAGATGGTTATAAAAAAAAAATTAGAACTTGTTTGTCCGAGTTCTTCCCTTGTTAATAAATAAATATTTTGACTACCTGTCATCATTTCTAAGTTTGTATAAGTCTCACAACAACACACACACATACACACACACACACACACACACACACACACACACACACACACACACACACACACACACATACACACACACACACATATATGTTCATAGGTCCATAGGAAGTTACTAGGCTATTGGCCTTAGGGCCTTTATAAGCCCAGCCATGTTATACCCTTGTTTCTTTATTGACCCATTTTATGGTCTATATTTACAGCATGAGTCTATGATCAGCACAGACTGCCCTTATCCAAGAGGGACATAGGTGACACCCCTGGGGTGAATTTATGGTCTCCCAGCCAGTTGTCTAAGTTATGCTTAAATAGGGTCATTGAGGAGATCTGTTTTATGTGAACTAGGAGTTTGTTCCAGAGGAGTACCAATCTCTGGGAAACATATCTGCTCTTCAGCATGTCCTGTTAATATCGCAGGTTAGGTTAAGATCCCTAGAGCGAGTGACTCTTGTACCATTTGACTTGTGGATGTGCAGCATTTCCATTAGGATGCAAGATCCGAGACTGCTCTGTAGGCCAGGCAAAAGTCATCTCTCAGCAGCCTATTGAATACAGAGTTCGGTGACAGGGCCTTCAGTCTGTCCATGTAGGTCATGTGTTGAAGACCCTGAATTTTCTTTGTGAGAAACTTTTAAGGTCTCTCTAGCTGTGGCAGGTGTCTGGTGAGGTACTCACAGAAGGGAGAGTTGTACTCTATTAGTGGTCTGATGAGGGATGAGTACAGGGGAGGTATTAACATCCTTAGCTCTGGATTTGATGCCCTCACCTATGAGATGTGCCACATAGAAGGCCTTCCTTACCACTATGGACACATGGTGATCGAAGTTAAGGTTACTACCAACCTGTATTCCCAAATCTCTGACCAAAGA
Organism: Protopterus annectens; assembly: GCF_019279795.1. Lineage (NCBI taxonomy): Eukaryota > Metazoa > Chordata > Ceratodontiformes > Protopteridae > Protopterus > Protopterus annectens. Next base: position 1,205,620,518 of record NC_056732.1, on the reverse strand, counting down.
GTTTGAGTTAAGGGGGATACTGTAAGTATTGTAATTTGCAGGAACTTTCACTTTGCTAAAAGGGATAATAACACATTTTTTTGTATTTAGTTTAAGTCCATGGCTTTGGCACCAGTCATTTGTCTGTGTAAGCCATTTTTGTAGTATGTCAACATCATTCGGGGACTCAATGATTGCACCCAATTTGCAGTTATCGGCAAACTTTGTAAGCCACAGACCATCTACCTGGACTTCTGAGAAAGAGATTCCAAACAGTAGGGGGCCCAGCACAGATCCTTGTGGTACACCAATGATAACTGGTCTGCTGGTAGAGGTGGAATCCTCAACTTTGACTGTATGTGTTCTTAGGTGAGCCAGTTGGCTACCCTTATAGTGACATGTGGGTTATTTCCCAGCTGGGTGAGTTTCTCAATGATGCCTGAGTGGGGAATTGTGTCAAAAGCCTTAGATAAGTTAAATTAAGCTGTATGTACTGTTTTGCCTTCATCCAGGGCATTGGTGACATTCTTGAATAAGTCCACTAGGTTTAATAAGCATGATCTACTCTTACCTAAGCCAAACTGGGTCAGATCAAGAGTTTGAAGGTCACCTATGTCTATACTGATAAGGTCCGTGATGATTCTTTTCATTGCCTTGCAGATAAGGCTGGTTATGCTTATGGGTTTATAGTTCCCAGGGTTGGATGATGGCCCCCTTTGTGCAAGGGAATTACTGTTGCTGTTTTCCATTCTGCTGGGACAAAGCCAGTACTTAGAGTATGGTTGAAGACAGTGCCAAGTGGTTCTGCTAGGTCCTGTTTTTGACCATTTAGTAGGCAGCATAGGATGTATCCAGTCCCATAGTGGCTGTGTTTTTGGCCATGGAAAGTGCAGTTATCGTCAGCTCTTTTGAGATACTAGGTAGAGGACTGGTGACAGGTACATTTTGGGATATGTCTGGTGGGGACAGGAGGGTGAAGGTTGCACCAAATCTGTCTGCTAGCAGGTTGGTGATGTCCTCAGGGTCAGTATGAGTGGTATCATCCACTACTAGTTCAGCACAAAGCTGAGCCTTCCCTTTTAGATTTCTGATGTAGCTAAAAAATGCCTTGTGCTTATTCTTAGCTAGGAACGCTAGTTTAACTTCATAATTGGCTTTAGAGGACTTCACAAGATATCCAATTTGCTTGTTCAAGCTTTGGAGGGTGTCCTTAGTGTCATTAAGCAAGGCAAATATTGTCTTTGCATAGACCCACAAACCTTTAACAAATACATTTTTATGGAATGCTATCCTTGCATTTAGATAGAATGATTGAAACTATGTCTAATGTAAATTTCATTTTAGTGGATGATGCTATGAGGGATTTTTGCAAATAAAACTTGATGAAATAAGATCTAACTGATATACATTTAGCAAACCATTTGACTGTATAGATTTTAAAGGCTATTGCTTGGTATTTTATTGACTCTACAGATCTTTTTAGAGCCTTAGCTGATATTGTTGGAAGTTTTAGGTAGAGATGTGGATATGCCATATGACATTTTCATTTGCAAGTCTACAAATCAACATTACGACATCTGTCTGTACAGGTTACTAGACATACTAAGGTCATGATTACTGAACATGAATACAGCTAAATTTCAGGTGGATGTGCAGGCAGATGCAAATAAGGAATGAATGATTACAAATATACAAACTGCAACAGACAAACCATCATTGATGTGATTCTTGGGTATGGAACAATAGATGTCCAAGTTCATACCTGATTTGACTGATAGAACCATATCTGAATGGCAGTTCTTTCAGCAGGATACCATGTGGAGCTGGATTTGGAACATATGAAGGTTTTGAATTACTTAAAGGAATAATAACTATTGTGATTACAAATAAACATTCCTGATACAGCATGATTCAAATTATTCTATTGAATGCAAACCAGAGAGGGGCTAAAAGTAGTATTACTGCAAGTGGGCAAACATGTTATGCAAAAGGAGCTTTGAAAGATACACAGACTAGATATACACAGACTGAGAAGGACATGTTAGCTGTAGTTCTCAGCTGTAAGAAAATCATAATAGTCTATGCATACAGAGGACATATTAAACTAAAACTGAATATAAATTAATGCCCATCATTTTTTATAAAAATCATTCAGCATCAATTAGATTGCAATGAATGTTCTTGATGTTTAAGAAACATGATGTATAGGTATGGTACATGACATTAAGTCTGACACCTGTTTCTGAGATGCTAAGTAGGGATTATTTGGAAGAAAGTAAGACTTGCTGGAAGAAGATTTGGAATTTCTGTGGGTAATGACTAAAATTATAGTAACTCATCAGAAAACTAAAAGATCTGAAGACAGCTATCAAATAAGATACAGAAGTGCAACTGATAAGATATCTATAAAGTCAGCATGGTTAGACAATACTAAACATCTTTGCCCCTTAATTCAGTTATACCATCTCTTCAAACACATATGTGATGCATTCAAGGTCTACTGTTTAAGGGTAAGAAAGTCAAGGTTCTATCACAGCTGAGAAACCTTCTGAATAGCCATGTTTCATTTAAGAGTAACTAAGTGCAAAGAAAGAGGCAGAGATGTCATGTATTAGATAAACATGACAGCCGATATAATGACAACAGTGGAAAATGTTTGCTGTGTAGTACCCAGAGAAACTAAACACAGAAAAAATAAACTTGTACTTCATGAAATTCTGACATTTTGCCTAAGAATAGGAGTTAGCCTGTTCTAGTGTCTGGTCTTTCCCTTAGGTCTTTACTCTTACTAGAAGGTAGTAGTAGTAGTGGCATAATAGGTTGTACACTCACCTTTGGTGCAAAAGGCTGCGAACTCTGTTTCCACATCAGGTAGATGTATTTTTGACTCTGCACTGCAATATAAGGGGGTGATACACTCATGAATGTATCATCCTTTGGGAGAGATGTTAAAATGAAGTCCCATCTGCTTGAGTTGGTGGTAGCGCCAGTATATGTAAACAATCTCATGGCAACTATCAAAAAAGAGTAGAAATTCCTTAATGCCCTGTCCAAATTTCTCCACCTCAGGTCTCCTCTGGAATGAGGCCACTAGCCTAGTGGGATTACCTCAGTCAACCAAAGATAAATAAATAAATGAATAAATAAATAAATAAATAACAAATAAACAAGTATCCAGAAGTTGTTCAGCTGAAAGACATAAATGTCTCTTCAATTGCAGATGTTCTTAAGTTAGTACTTGCAGGACATGAAATACTGAAGTGAAGTCACTGTACAGTCCACAATTTGTCAGTAGTTCCAAATACCTTTCAAAAACATAATAGATTTCAATATGTTAGTTCAAGTCCTAGATATCTGCAATGAAATGGGCTGTTGAACATATAATGCAGTCAGTGAAAATAAGCTAAAAAATGTAATGCAGCAGATCAAATTAACATCCACATTGCACTGTTAGACTACAAGAAGTTGTTTTGCAGCCTGTTGGTTTATCATCTACGCAATTAATTATGACTAGAAGGCTGAGATCCAAAATTGAAAAACATCTTTTAATCTACTGACATCACAAAGTAGAATGCAGGCTTTGAAATGATTCATTAAAAAGGTTTTTAAACTAGAATAAATATTTTGAAATGATTGTTAGGCACCTGTTTTCTCAAAAACAAAAGCAAAAGTTTCAGAATAGAACTAACTCTTCTTTTTGCATGAATCTGATATTCAGATATAATTATATTTGATCATCATAGCCTAAAATCCTATATGGTTAAAGAAGTGGATATGATGTTGTAATGGAGAAATCACTGATTATTTTTAGAAACTGCAACGTCACATCTTTGAGAAAGAGATGGTCAATATGCCTGAAGTAGCCGTGAAACTCTTTTGTTAATCCATGATCTGAGACTTCAAGTTCACAATCAGGAAATTATGACAGATTTACAAGCAGTGCAGTCCAGTAACTGTTGGCTATACTTTCTGCTGCTAATGGTGATTCTTTACATCCAAATGATGGTTCATAGGTTATCACTTCATAGCAGGAAGTTGGCCTTAGAATAGTTCCTGAATATTCCAGGTTTAGCTGGGGCTCCAGGTTTCATTTTTACTACAAAGGAGACCATTTTGTGGTCTGACCTTACCAGGGAAGGCATTACAGTAGGGGGTGTGCAGCACTCTCCCATATTAGTGAGGATCAGATCCGGTATGGTTACACCCTTGGTTGGTGTACTGACTATCTGATCCTGGGAGTTTGTAAAGGAGTTTTATAAAATTCAAGAATTTCTGTACCTGTACATTTGATGTCATATGGGATTCCCAGTTAATAGTGGGATAATTAAAGTCGCCCATGAATATGCTATTGAGGTTTACAGTGATTGTTTTCAGTATGTTGCGCACCCAGTTTTGCCAATTTAGTTCTGGCCAATTGGGAGGAAAAATATATTATCCGGTCGGAATTTGCAGAACATTTCTTATTATATAAAAGATTCCTCGACGATATAATAATTTTTTGGATCGGAGGTCAGGACAAACTGGATCAATTCATGAAATATATAGAAGGAACCACCAATTTCCTAAAATTTACACACACTACATCTCACACAAGTATTACCTACTTAGATGTGGAAATAGTAAAGGGAAATGACACCTTGGAAACGAAAGTACACAGAAAGAATACATATGTTAACTCATTCCTTCACTTTAACAGTGGACACCCTATCCACTGTAAGAAAAATCTAGTGAAAGGCCAATTTGTTAGGGGGTCTAGGATGACCAGCACTGACGGCGACTTTATCAAGGAATGTAATAAACTAGAGGAGATGTTCAGTGAGAGAGGATATCCTAAACAGTTTATTTGGCAATTCAGAAGTGAGGTCACTGAAGCAAGAAAAGGGAGATTCAAACCGATAAAAGGGGTAAAGGAGCAACTAGTGGACGTAATTGATAATGACACATCCAAAAAAGAAAATTACACACAAGCACTTGTTTTAGAATATAACGTTCTAAACAAAAGGGTGAAAGAAGTCTTTCAAAAGGAATGGAATAGGTTTATCACTCTATCAGATATAGAAGGAATATCAGAAGTACAACCAAGAATTGTGTACAAAAATTCCAGCAATATAAAGAATATCCTAGAATTAGGGAACAAGAATAGAAGAAAACAAGGGGAGAGAACCAACTCAAACAAGGTAGGCACCTACAAATGTGGTAAATGTGGACAGTGTGAATTTATAATAAACCAGGAAAAAATATATCTAAGCAGTAGGGAGCTATGGTTACAAGGTAGGGGCTATTTCAATTGTGAGTCCAAAGGCTTGGTTTACTTGGTAATCTGTAAAAAATGTGCATCATTTTATGTTGGGAAGACTGAGAGAACCCTGAAGAAAAGGATTTACGAACACATATATGATATCAGGAAAGGGAAAGAAACCAACGCACTATTTAGACATTCCCAACTATGTATGGAATATGAATACAGATTTTTTGTTCTGGACCAGGTGAAAGTGGACATAAGAGGTGGTCCCTGGGAAGAGAACATAGCCTATAAAGAACTATGGTGGCAATTACATCTAGAAGCAAATAAAAACCCTGGTTTAAATGAACACATTTCCATCTTACCCCTCTTAAAATTGAAAGCAATGAAGATATGACATAAAAATAACTGCCATATCAAAAGAGGTCACTAGATGGCATTACAGCCAACAAAATGTGAGTCAAAGGCATTTAAAATAAATTGCTGATATTTTCACTTAACATTAATTAATACTAATAAGAAACAAGTAGATCAAAAGGTTTTAACATAATACAACGTAGTTTATTCAAATACACTTACTCTTATTGTGTTTTACAAATGTTTTAAATCTATTTATTTATGAAAAAAAGTGTGACATAGAAAAAGAAGTACAAAATACTAAGTTTTAAATTGAATGACTGTTATGATTGGACAAGATCTTATTGCACATGTATAAAAGCTCAGTTTGTATCGAGCACACTTTGTTATCTGATGAAGTCACTTGTGGACGAAAACGCAGTTTAAATAAAGCGTTAATCCTTGGACACTTTTGAATTTACCAACTTGTGGTCTGTGGCAGTCTCTGGATCTGTTTGAACTTTTATTACTGGTTTGGTATTGTTGGGAGGTACTTTTTTTTACTTTTTTGTGGTTTTTTGCATGGAGAAGGAGAAGGAGACAGTACTTGCCAAATCAATGAAAGGGGAGCCAGGCCAGGAACTAGTGTGACAGTTGACAGCGCTGATCTTTTAACGCCCTGTGTGAAAATGGTGTGCAGCGAGCACAAAAAACCCGAAGAGGATTATGGTGAAACAATGTCCAGTTGGGAACTGATCACACAGAACTTTTAAATATTTTGAAATGATGTGGTTTGGATATTATCAAATGTATTATCAAAAATAATAGCAAAAGTTTCAGAATAGAACTAACTCTTCTTTTGCATGAATCTGATATTCAGATATCAAAATTACCTATTTGAAATCAAAGAAAATCCTATATACCAAGAGTTAAAGAAGTGGAAAGAAATGAAGAAAATAAAAGGTAAAAAAGGAAAAAAAAAAAAAAAAAAAAAAATATATATATAATAGATGGAACAAATTATCCAAAACCATGTGTGTGTAGTAGTCCCCCCTCCCTCATAAAAAGAAACTTATAACAAAAAGGCAAGATATACAGGGTGGGTAGAAATGAATATAAGGACCCTATATAGAGACACATCATTTTAATTATGACAATGATTTCAAGAACCCTAGATGAATATAGATGATAAAAAAGAAACAGAAAAAAAAAACAAAAGAGGGGGGGGGGGGGGACAAGGGGAGGGAACAGTACATGTATTGTACCCACTCCCCACAATGGACCCGACCAACACATACTAAAAAGAGTAATAAACACACATACAAAGGCTTTACAATATATAATTTTGTAACCTGGAACTGAAATCACTGATTATTTTAATGGAAACTGCAACGTCACATCTATCCAGAGAAAGAGATGGTCAAACACTAATAGATATAAAACTCTTTATTAGAAAGGTTAATTTGGAACTGTTATTTAGGAAAGTTTACCTTCAGAGAAATACTATAAAAGTCTCCGAGGTGGAAAATGAAGTAATTACACACAACTTGAACATGAAAGAGTCAAAAGCAGTAGAAGTCCAGTAACAACGAGATGATTAGGGTATGAAACCTGATAATGGTGGGGTATTGTCTTTACATCCATAGAATCTGATGGAAGAATGAACAAAATATTCATAGGAAACTTATAGAACACTTCATAGCAGTCTCTTGAAGTAAATATAAGCCTTCAGAAGATAGATACAATGTTGGAGGACATGGTTATAGCTGGGGCTCCAGGAAAAATGCTCATTTTTGAAAACCAACAAACCAAACCATTTTTTGGTATGACCAAAATACACAAAGACATTAAACTTAGACCCATAGTATCAGGGAAGGGTCCAGCGACACCATTAGCCATATTTGTGGATATAAAGACAAAACATATATGGAAACACAAGAAAGCTATCTTGAGAGACTCTTGGGATTTACTGACTATCTGATCCTGAGATGTTTGTAAAGGAGATATTTATAACAATTCATAGTAGAATTTCTGTACCTGTACCATTTCAGGATGGTATCATAATGTTCGAGGAAGAAGTGTTTGGAGACAACAGTTTAACATTTGAGGATAAAGTAGCATGAATATGCTATTGAGGTTTACAGTGATTAAGGAACAATTTTTCAGTATATCAAGGGAACTCTTTTGCAGCTTGCGCACCCAGTTTTGCCAATTTAGTTCTGGCCAATTGGGAGGAAAAATATATTATCCGGTCGGAATTTGCAGAACATTTCTTATTATATAAAAGATTCCTCGACGATATAATAATTTTTTGGATCGGAGGTCAGGACAAACTGGATCAATTCATGAAATATATAGAAGGAACCACCAATTTCCTAAAATTTACACACACTACATCTCACACAAGTATTACCTACTTAGATGTGGAAATAGTAAAGGGAAATGACACCTTGGAAACGAAAGTACACAGAAAGAATACATATGTTAACTCATTCCTTCACTTTAACAGTGGACACCCTATCCACTGTAAGAAAAATCTAGTGAAAGGCCAATTTGTTAGGGGGTCTAGGATGACCAGCACTGACGGCGACTTTATCAAGGAATGTAATAAACTAGAGGAGATGTTCAGTGAGAGAGGATATCCTAAACAGTTTATTTGGCAATTCAGAAGTGAGGTCACTGAAGCAAGAAAAGGGAGATTCAAACCGATAAAAGGGGTAAAGGAGCAACTAGTGGACGTAATTGATAATGACACATCCAAAAAAGAAAATTACACACAAGCACTTGTTTTAGAATATAACGTTCTAAACAAAAGGGTGAAAGAAGTCTTTCAAAAGGAATGGAATAGGTTTATCACTCTATCAGATATAGAAGGAATATCAGAAGTACAACCAAGAATTGTGTACAAAAATTCCAGCAATATAAAGAATATCCTAGAATTAGGGAACAAGAATAGAAGAAAACAAGGGAGAGAACCAACTCAAACAAGGTAGGCACCTACAAATGTGGTAAATGTGGACAGTGTGAATTTATAATAAACCAGGAAAAAATATATCTAAGCAGTAGGGAGCTATGGTTACAAGGTAGGGGCTATTTCAATTGTGAGTCCAAAGGCTTGGTTTACTTGGTAATCTGTAAAAAATGTGCATCATTTTATGTTGGGAAGACTGAGAGAACCCTGAAGAAAAGGATTTACGAACACATATATGATATCAGGAAAGGGAAAGAAACCAACGCACTATTTAGACATTCCCAACTATGTATGGAATATGAATACAGATTTTTTGTTCTGGACCAGGTGAAAGTGGACATAAGAGGTGGTCCCTGGGAAGAGAACATAGCCTATAAAGAACTATGGTGGCAATTACATCTAGAAGCAAATAAAAACCCTGGTTTAAATGAACACATTTCCATCTTACCCCTCTTAAAATTGAAAGCAATGAAGATATGACATAAAAATAACTGCCATATCAAAAGAGGTCACTAGATGGCATTACAGCCAACAAAATGTGAGTCAAAGGCATTTAAAATAAATTGCTGATATTTTCACTTAACATTAATTAATACTAATAAGAAACAAGTAGATCAAAAGGTTTTAACATAATATAATGTAGTTTATTCAAATACACTCAATCTTATTGTGTTTTACAAATGTTTTAAACTTATTTATTTATGAATAAAAAGTGTGACATAGGAAAAGAAGTACAAAATACTAAGTTTTTAAATTGAATGACTGTTATGATTGGACAAGATCTTATTGCACATGTATAAAAGCTCAGTTTGTATCGAGCACACTTTGTTATCTGATGAAGTCACTTGTGGACGAAAACGCAGTTTAAATAAAGCGTTAATCCTTGGATACTTTTGAATTTATCAACTTGTGGTCTGTGGCAGTCTCTGGATCTGTTTGAACTTTTTATTTCTGGTTTGAAACTAGAATAAATATTTTGAAATGATTGTTAGGCACCTGTTTTCTCAAAAACAAAAGCAAAAGTTTCAGAATAGAACTAACTCTTCTTTTTGCATGAATCTGATATTCAGATATAATTATATTTGATCATCATAGCCTAAAATCCTATATGGTTAAAGAAGTGGATATGATGTTGTAATGGAGAAATCACTGATTATTTTTAGAAACTGCAACGTCACATCTTTGAGAAAGAGATGGTCAATATGCCTGAAGTAGCCGTGAAACTCTTTTGTTAATCCATGATCTGAGACTTCAAGTTCACAATCAGGAAATTATGACAGATTTACAAGCAGTGCAGTCCAGTAACTGTTGGCTATACTTTCTGCTGCTAATGGTGATTCTTTACATCCAAATGATGGTTCATAGGTTATCACTTCATAGCAGGAAGTTGGCCTTAGAATAGTTCCTGAATATTCCAGGTTTAGCTGGGGCTCCAGGTTTCATTTTACTACAAAGGAGACCATTTTGTGGTCTGACCTTACCAGGGAAGGCATTACAGTAGGGGTGTGCAGCACTCTCCCATATTAGTGAGGATCAGATCCGGTATGGTTACACCCTTGGTTGGTGTACTGACTATCTGATCCTGGGAGTTTGTAAAGGAGTTTTATAAAATTCAAGAATTTCTGTACCTGTACATTTGATGTCATATGGGATTCCCAGTTAATAGTGGGATAATTAAAGTCGCCCATGAATATGCTATTGAGGTTTACAGTGATTGTTTTCAGTATGTTTAAATACATGGTATTGGTTTCCTGGGTCATAGAGGGGGACCTATAGCTTGCAAAGAAGTTGTATTGAATTTTGTCTATGGTGATTTGAACATGGAGCAGCTTAAGTGCATTGTCCTGTTTGACCAGCTATGAGGTATATTTATTTTTGATGTAAATTAAGACACCTCCACTTTTAGTCCCTGTCTGTGTAGTAGCTGGTCTAAATGTGTGGAAGGCATTATACCCTTGCACTGTTAGTTTTCTCTCCGTGGCTTTAAACCATATCTCAGTGACCTCACAGATGTCAGCATTCTCTAGGGTGAAGAGAACTTCTAGGTAATGGATTTTTTTGTGTAGAATTCTAGCATTGAGCAGTAATACTTTTAGATTTTCTTTGTTTTGATTTACTATGTCGGAAGTACTTTCAGTTTGGCATTGCCTAAAAAATACACTATGGCAAAAGACAATGTTTTAGCTAATATTCAAAAGCCTAGAAGGAAGAGATGCAGGCCATCCCTGGGAAAGCAGCATGCATGGTCTGTTGACCATTATTTTTCCATGCTGTCTAATATTGCACCACCACCCCCTTAGGATGTCACCAGAAACTAAGACAGTTAGTGAAAACACTCATATTTTGTTTGTATTGTGGCATCATCCTTGGAGAAGGTAAAATGCTGCTGAATGCTAGGCTCATACCAGCCTGAGTCACACAAATTCCAAGAGCTCCATGATGTCTGTCTTCATATAGTCTAGGGAGGTATGTCTCAGGTCATTTACTATGACTGAGTTCTACTGATACTTGTGGTCCAATGACCTGAGTGCATTTGTAATGTGGTAGATCCTAGCCCTGATAAGCAACTGACTGTGATTTTCTCCTTACTCAGCCTGGTGAGAGGGACATCGGTGTGTCTCATGATGGAGTCTCCAATGACCAGAATGTTGGATTGCATGGTGGCTTACCTTATGGGCTTAGTAGTAGAGGCTCCATGAGATGTCACTCTATGTATTGATGTGGGTGTTGTTTTGAAAGAGTACATTTGGGGCTCTTGAGGGTATCTGTTATCTGTACTCCATCTAGGAGAGTTTTGGGGTTTTGTAAGGTTACATTTAAGTGCCTCAGCATATGTTGGTCTATATGTCATGCTTTGAATTGTTTATGATGGGTGCAGTGTGTGTGCACTGCCAAACACCTGACAGGAAACTAATATATAGACCCTGTAAATTTAAGAATGAAGTATTTAGGCAGATATTCTGAAGTTAGAAACAATTCAAGCAGTGCTTAGTGAAAACATGAATTAACTTGTCTAGAATTATGAAAAGGGTGGAATCACATGAATGGCTACTGCCTGACTACTACTAGTGCTCGTCTCACCAAAGCTTCACTGTTGTGGAAAACAATGCTCCTTTGCTTCTTTTTGCACCAGAAGCAAAACATTAGCAGCAATCCCAAGATGCAAAGCAGGCCACAGCCTGTTTAGTGATCCACAGTCTTATCTCAAATGATATGAAGGTCTGTAGGCTTGTTGTAGCCTTTTCCTGGAACGTACCTTGAATAGCAACCAGAGCAACCAGGAACGATAAGCACAGACACTCACTGCGCAACCAGAAACAGCCACTAATCAATGTACTGTGCTCCTTCTCTCACCAGGAGTAGAATATAAGCACAAATTCCAAGCTGGCATCTATGAAGCAGTCATTATGCTTTCTGGTGATCAGCAGTCTTCAGGAAATAATGTCCCTGTATTCCTTCTCTTACCAGGTGGAAACAGAAGATCTAATCCCAAGATGATTACTTGGAGGCAGAATGTGAGCTTTGCAATAACTGGTGGTCTTGCAATAGATGTTTAAAGGTAAGATGAAAAAATGTGTCACTATCCTAAGCACTGCAGTGTGCACTAAGCAATTTGATGGAAAAAGGGAGTAACTTTAGCTTTAGCTGTCTAAGTGGAGAGCCACTAATTTTAAAAGAGCAAGGTAGATTGAAAGGGGGTGGGCACTTTTATATTCTGGTTCTATGGAAAACAGTGGGATGACCAATAAATTTAAATAGTTGAAGCGGAATGATTTCACAAAATGATAATTTTGTGCTTACTTACATTAGCCAGTGAAAGCAGAGAGGGAAAGAGATATGTGGTCAAATTAGCATACGGGCAGGGCCAACCTTAGCTGAAATGGCACTCTAGGCGAAGTACTGCTCTGGTGCCCCTTAAGCCCCACCCACACCATACTCAAGGAACACCCCTATTTGAGCCACACCCACAGTTGGGTCACTCTCACAAAACCCACTCCAGTTCTTTCAATGTTTAAATGCATAAAAAATCAGTCATACTGTAACAGACACCTTGTAGTGTACTTAAGACTGCAACTGAAGGAATGAAATAAAGCAAAAAAGCAAATTTAATAAAACATTCTAATGGCATTTCTATTTTCCTCACAGTCCTTGTACCATGCAAAAAAGAGCTTGATTGTCTCACCATCTGATATGAATTAAAAGTAAATGTTCAAAATATTGGTTTTAGTAGTTGTGTTACAACACTAGAAAAAGAATCACAACTAATATTTACAGTCACAACACAACAGGAATTCAGAAATAAAATGATATAGTATTCACCAAGGTAAAATGGTGCCGCTTGTAAAAAAAAAACAAACAACTGAAGCACATATATGCAATACCTGTAAAGTTGGTAACTACGTACAAATTCATGTTGGTACTCTGCTCCAGTTAGCATATGATCCTATCTGATCCTCTTTCTCAAATTAAGTCCAAAATAAAACCAGATTTAAGGGGCTATTTAAAAAAATGTATACTGATCAGATCATCAGGACTCATTCTGAACTAAGACTGCATTGCATAATAGATGCAGTTCTTTTTCCAGATAAGTTTGTAATTAGTAATAAACAGAAGCCAGCTCTCACACCTCAAAATCCACCCTAACCTCTAAAAAGCATAATGTTGGCTATAGTCATTTAATATCCTAACTGCTGCAATCACAGCTGTAAATCTCAACAAGTTAACTATGACACAAATTAATACGCTGCCACTATGAAAACAAACTTGCGAATTATCTCATATAGGTTAGTACTAGGCTAACTGCCTTTGTGAGCCATTTTAAGCCTAGCCAATTATCCCCCTGTGAAATTCAAACCCTGTGCCTTGTGTTTGTAAGGCAAACACCTTAACCATTATAGGTTCATAGGTTCATAGGTTCATACTAGGCTATCTGCCCTAGGGCATTTATAAGCCTAGCCAGTGTGTTTGGCTTTCGCCACCCATTTTAAATTAATTTTGCTATGCCTTTTTTTGAGGTTAGTATACTGTGCCTCTGTCTAACAGTGACACAGAAGTGATAGCCGGGGTAAACCTACGATATCCCATCCACTCATCAAGATTCCTCTTGAAGAGAGTCAATGTGGGACTCTGCCTAACCTGGACTAGGATTTTATTCCAGAGTGAAGGGAGCCTCTGGGTTATGCATCTGTCCCTCCAGCATGTTCTATTTATTTCAGTGCTGAGGTTTAAGTCTCTCGAGTGCGTAGCTCGATGGGATTTGGATTTTCTGAGGTGCAGCATGTCCATTAATTCCGGGTTGGACATGGCTTTATACGTCAGGCACAGATCGCCTCTGAGCAGGCGGTATGCCACTGAGTAGAGCTGGAGTTTCTTTAACCGGGCAGCATATGGCATCTGTTTGAGCCCTTTGATCCTCTTGGTGAGGTACTTTTGGGGTCTTTCCAGTTGCTGCAGGTGTCTGGTAAGGTACATCCCAAAAGGGGCATTGTACTCAATTATGGGCCTGATGAGGGATGAGTAAAGAGGCACGATGACCTCCCCTGGTCTAGATGTGAATCCCTTCATGATTAGGTGGGCTATATAAAATGTTTTTCTAACCACTTTGGCCACGTGGTTGTCAAATGAGAGATTGCTATCAACTTGGGTCCCCAGGTCCCTAATGACTTCTTCTGTACTTAATGGATTACCACCTATGTGGTAATTTGTGGGCACTTTGTTTTTGCCAAAGGGGATGACTATACACTTTTTGGCGTTTAGCTTGAGGCCATGGATCTGACACCAGTTGTCTGTTTCTATGAGGCCCTTTTGGAGGATGCTTGTGTCGGCTGGAGAGTTGATTATGGCGCCCAGTTTGCAGTCATCTGCGAACTTGGTCAGCCACAGTCCTTCCGTGTTGGCCTGTACCACCGAGAAATATATACCGAACAAGAGAAATCCCAGGACTGAGCCTTGTGGGATGCCACTTGTAACTGGTTTGGAGTCTGACATGGTTCCAGCAATTCTAACCATGTGGGTTCTGTCCTTGAGCCAGTTTGCAACCCATCTAGTGACATAGGGGTTTATATTTAAGCTGGTGAGCTTATCTATAAAGCCCGAGTGGGGTATTGTATCGAAGGCTTTTGCGAGGTCCAGGTAGCCTGTGTGGACCACCTTCCCCTCGTCAATGGCCTTGGTGACTGTTTCAAAGAAATCGACCAGGTTTAAGAGGCAGGATCTGCCCTTAACAAAGCCAAACTGGGTAGGATCCAGTGTCTGTTGGTCCCCAATATCTTTATTTATGAGGTCCATGATGATCCTTTCCATAGCTTTGCAGACCAAGCTTGTCAGGCTTATGGGGCGATAGTTTCCAGGATCCGTTGAGGCCACCCTCTTGGATTTCCCATTTTCTCATCAAAGCAGACTAAAAAATAAAGGCTGGAAGCTCTTGATTATTTGGTTCTGCATCTTGCACAGCATTGTCAATGCTTATTAGTTTTAGGTGTACACTGGACAGCAGAGTCATCCCAACCCACACACAGCAAACCAACACCTTAGTTGTAAAGAAAAATGCGATATACTCCCTGAATAACTTTTATATCTCTTACTTCAGAAAAATGAGCAAACAAAATGGACACACACTGAATGAAACATCTTGGTTACTTAAACAGCTAAAATGTAGCAGCAACAAGTCGCAAATGGTCAGAAACCAAAACATTTTGACAACAGTCTGTGAGAACATGCAGAAAGAACACCTGCAAACATAAACTGGAGAGGCACACCAGTTAATAACAAACCACAACAAACTAAGCAAAAACACCAGAGCTCCATTAGAAAACACAAATGGCAGAGTGAGCAGGAATGGGCCTAAAACACAAACACAGTAACATAACATGCACACCAAAATAAAGAAAGCCGTTATAAAACAAGTCATTGTTTATATATTATCCTGTATTTTACTATTTAATAACATGTTATAGTATTTACATAACAAATATGAAAGTTACACCACATATAAACTGGAGAGGCACACCAGTTAATAACAAACCACAACAAACTAAGCAAAAACACCAGAGCTCCATTAGAAAACACAAATGGCAGAGTGAGCAGGAATGGGCCTAAAACACAAACACAGTAACATAACATGCACACCAAAATAAAGAAAGCCGTTATAAAACAAGTCATTGTTTATATATTATCCTGTATTTTACTATTTAATAACATGTTATAGTATTTACATAACAAATATGAAAGTTACACCACATATTAATGAGGCTGTTAGTCTCAACAAGCAGATAAAATGAAATTTAGTTAAATAAATCTCATGATTATCACAAAAAGTGAAAATGTCCCACATTCTCAACATGGAATATGAATATGCGTTGGCAGGCAAGAATATATTTGTCCTGCATTTCTCGTAATCTTTTCAAATTTGGAAATCCATTTTCCATAATAATATTGCTGTTATTACCTAACACAAACAGCACTTACTTCACCTTCGTATCTCACTTCACAGACTAAACATGCCATTCTTTGTTTGTAATAATTTACTCCCAACACTCATTCATTTTCTTTCCCTTTAATATATTCAGTTTAAGATATAATTGCAGTTTTAAGCTGACAGTCACTACCGAAATAAGGAGATATTATTCCCCGGACCTCGACTTACCTTAGCCAAGCAAGCAGCAAAAGCAATAAATAAACCAAGCAAGGTGAAGGGAGGGCCAGAGGCACAAAACAAAAAGCCCAAACACGCGCCATTTGTGTAGCCCGCATGGAGCTACAGAGAACCAGGCAGACCGCCGATGAGTCACTCATGTCCAGAGATTTCAACCCAGAATTAACAATAGCCAATAGATGCGCCCACCTCTCTATCTCGTCAATGAAGAAAGGAATGAGAGGCAGGCATGAGCTGGTTATATACACTCAATTGGAGCAGTAGCCAGGACGTCAGTGGTATGAAAGCATTAGTGATTGGATGCTTTAAATAATACTCACATTCAGCACATAGATGCTGGGGGAGGGAATGGAGAATATAGCATAGTACAGCTTAGTGGGCTGTGCTATGTACTGTGGATGGAATGAAAGCTCGTGCTTTATACTACGAAGTGGGGGGAGGGTGCAATTGCTAGCCTACAATATGGACAGGGGCAGTGAAAGTAAAGAAATGTTAAACAATTAAATTGCGCCCTTTTGAGGCTGGCGTGTACGGCACCCTAGGCAGTCGCCTAATTCATCTATGCCTAAGACTGCATAAGGGGCAGGCAACTCGAAAGACAGTTGTGTTTAAGAACACCACAGCAACAGGGTGGATGGTAGGAAAAAAATTTAAAAATTGTCTGTGACTCATAAGAGACAAAGTTGTGATCTCTTTCCAAGTTTTAATATGCAATTAATAGCAGAATACAAGTGAAACACAGTGAAAAGAAAACAAATCACAGTATACAAAACAGACAAAGGCAATAAAGTAATAAAAAATATAAGAAAGCACAAGCAAACTAACCTTTCATTCACAGCAGGTTGTGGCAGAGTTTGGGTGAGCTTTTCCAGTAAAGCTTTGAAATGTTTTAATTTACCCCTTAAATAGAAAGTTTAGTTCCTAGCTCCACCCCCTCACTACACAGATAATTAACCTTAACTGACCTGTTCTAACCTCTGTGTGACTCCTTAATTGACCTGTTTGAATTTCTGTGTGATTCACAAGAGACATGGCTGTGGTCTCTTTCCACTTTTTAACATGCAATTAAAAGCTGAATACAAGTAAAATACAGTGTAAAGAAAACAAATCAGAGTTTACAAAACAGAAGAAGGCAATAAAGTAATACAAAATATAAGTAAGCAAAAGCAAACTAGCCGTTCCCTCACAGCAAGTTGTGGCAGAGTCTGAGTTATTACATTAGATATGATAATCTTCTCATAAACACTTAAATAAAGTGAATGCTCATATTGTCTGTAGTTATGACATATTTTGTGTTACTGTGGGCTTATTCACTGCTGTAGATTGTCAGCACACTAGCATAAGGGCATATCAGGGTTTGTGTTTAGAATTAGTTCAGTCTAACACTAATGTATCTACATAATAACCTTATGATGTGGGCAGTGAATGTAACAGAAAGTCAGAGTTCCTTTCAAAAACCTGCTTACATATAAAGACATCTGACCACTTGGAATGCACAACAGCTGAGAAACAATGTGGAGAACCAAGCTCTGTGACATAGCATTACTAGCTACTACTCCAAGGTGCAATTCTGTGAGTACTGTCTGCTGAATAAGTGATAAGCATTCATAAATGTGTTCACTAAGAACTCAACTGTCACTAAAAAAAAAACTATTTAATCTCACTGTTTCACTGTTAATATACTTCTTTTTGCAAGGTGGCTTTGCTTTCCTCTTTACCAGAATGGGGGCCTATGCCTCACACACTCCTTAC
The DNA here is from genome assembly GCF_019279795.1 of Protopterus annectens. Taxonomy (NCBI): domain Eukaryota; kingdom Metazoa; phylum Chordata; order Ceratodontiformes; family Protopteridae; genus Protopterus; species Protopterus annectens. Next base: position 1,205,602,584 of record NC_056732.1, on the reverse strand, counting down.
TACGTAAATTTACTAATGCTAACATCACTATATCTTACAGAAATGAGAATTCTCAGATAAGCCATAATCTTGACTTCTACACTAAAAAGAAAGTCAACAACTTTCAAGATTGCATATTAACTTGCTTTTCACAATGTCTAGCAATTAAGCATGTGGCCTTCTCTGTCCCAGACAGACATTAATGAGTAGTAGAATTAGATGAATATAAAGAAACTCGTGACTATAGAAACAGAAACTGGGATAAAAATGGTGTTACTGGGCCAGCATACTTGGATTTCAAAATATTAGCTTGTAAGATTAAAGGTAAATTGAAAGAACTGGATTATCGATATGAAAACAGCTCAAGAGATATGAACATAACGTGAGCAGTGAATGCAACAGGGTTGGTAAAATTCTATAAATGATGTGATCGAAGGAAGGGGGGCTACAGATATGGTGGCTTTTGATCATGAGACACTGTGCTGGATAAAGTGCAGGGATGGGAATTCAGAAGGGAGAGTGACAAACAATGTATGTATCGCTACAGGACATAGTGCTTTTGAGACAAATTATATAAGGTGGAATGGGTAGAAAAGGATGAACATGGTAGACTATTACTGCAAGGTTGCTAACAGTGTGTTGGTGGATAATATGGTTCCACCATTTCAGAGTGAGGCACCAGCACATAAGGAAGGTAAGCATGGTACTACAATCTACAATCCCATCCCCCTTGGAAAAGTGAATGCAAAGATATATGCCAGAATTCTGACAACGGGGTTAGAGAGAATTCCGCTGGATTAATAACTGAAGCTCAAGCAGGTTTTCTGAAGGGGAAGGGTACGAGTGACTACTGGAGATTGTTATTAGAGTTTCATAAGTGAGCATGTGGGAAGGAACTGATAAAGGCAGAGTGGTCTGATATTATTTCATAAAAGAAAGTAATTTGTTTTAGTGAAACCAGATTTTGCATTCAGAGTAATGTACAACATGGAGCCAGGTGAAAATTTCCTAATTTGTCTAAAGATTTTGTATCAGACTCCAAAAACTTCATGTTGTGATATACCAATGGATTCCATAAAATGTTAGAGAAGAGACAGGAATCAGGCAGGTATGCTACCATCTCCATGTTTATACTGGTGATATTCAGCATCATGTCTCTTTTACTCAGGAGACTGTGCTAGACTTCATTACTCTCAAAGCTTGCTTGGTGTCAGTCTTTAAACAGATAAGCTAGTTAGCTAAATTCCAAATACTGATAGTTGTACAAATTACTGTTTACTTTTCATCTCTTCCACTTCTCAATCCACCCCTTATTATATAAAGAGTTAACAGACTGTTTTTTTTTCACTTATTTCCATGATATCAGAGTGATTTTTACAGATTTACAATGCAGGGTGATATACCGGCTCTTTTTGGACATCAAATAAGCAGAAAATGAATATTGCCTGGATCCTAAACCTTATTCCATCAATGGACCTCATATCAATTATTTATGCAATAATACCCACTCTGAGCTATTACAGTTTCCATACCATGGCCTTATAGATGTAGGTCTGCCAGGGATGCAGACAGTGCAAAAGCCCATGACATGGTTAATGACTGGGAGTTCCCACTTGTGTCATATCACTTATTGTGTTCCATCTTATTTTCCAAGCCCAAGAAGCCTTGAATTTTGGTTGTATCAAATAGATTTTGGCTCATTATGATCTGACAACGTTTCTATGGCTGTCTGGAGAACAGATGCTATTTGTTCCAAGTTCTCATCTATAACATTCTGGCAACTGCCATTTGTGTGCTCTGTGCAGAAATGTAGAATCATTACATTTTCTGAATCAAGTGTGTAATTTAGAGCACTCCATTACAAGGATTCAGAAGTGTGCTCACTTAAAAGGATTCATTTTAATAGTGTGTTTCAATATTTTATCCTTGTTTTACTGTATTTTTTAGTTTAGTTTGACTAGTATACTGTAATAGTCTTTTATGTTTAATCATTTTCTACAAAACAGTTGTATAATGTGTGTGTGTGTGTGTGTGTGTGTGTATATAGATACAGAGATGCTGCGTGTGCATTTGTTATATTATTATATATGTTATAATTTTCAGTACTGAGTTTGGCCCTCTTAAAATAGTCTTCCTGACCATGTCATTAGCCAATATCTTTACAGATGGATTATCTGTCTTATTTCACAGAGTAATCATTGTGTCCCCTCACCCTTTTTTTGCTGCCATACGGTAAACATGCCAGACATAGTGTCGGTGTATTCATTTTTATAATAAATCTCTGTGGGAATTCTCAATAAAACTGTATAGAGCTCTTTTCTAAAACTGAAAAACTAGTGTTATGGAATTACAATCACATTACAAATATTATTACGCTTTCTTTCTGACGGCACCCTTTCACATGATCTACTTGTCTTTGTCTAAGCCTGATAGGTCCCAGGGCCAGAAAGGATATAAGATCACTATATTACAACTTCCTTCACTAATACTGAATTCCAACCTGACTTCAACACAGCTGAAATTCCACTTGATAACACTAATCAAATTATCACAGGCTGACTTTGTATACCTCCCCCTTTAAATATGGGCAAACTTGTAAACACTCTCTTTCTCTCTCACCCTCACAAAGAATATGTGAAGCACAAATGCAGTGAGAAATTAACACAAAAGAACACTGTGCAGCCATTGTCTCTCATATAGTCATTGTCTCTCATACATTTGTTAGCCAACCCTAATGGGAATAAATAGTCACCATGTGCCCCAATTTACTAAGCTATGCCACTCTCCTGGAATCATGTTACTGGCATTCAGCAGTGAATGCAAACTTTTTCAGACAGATGTTTTCAAAAAACAAACTTCTTCTTTCGACTTTTCCCAGTTAGGGGCCACCACAGCAGATCACCTGTCTACTCGTGATAGGCAGTGGAGTTTTATATTGTTGAGTTGCCAGCCTGGCATCCAACCTTCCACAGAAGGCACACACTCACGCTTAGGGCCAATTTAGAGTATCGAATCCACATACAGCATGTCTTTGGGAGGAAACTGAAGCACCTGTAGAAAACCCACATGACACAGGGAGGACATGCAGACTCCACCCAGAAGGCACCCCAGCTGAGGATCGAACCAGAGAACCTCTTGCTGTGAGGCAGCAATACTAATTGCTGCACCACTGCAGCTGCCCATTTTCAAAAACGCATTGTAGTTATTAAATTCAAAACTTTCACTAAACATTCTGAATCCTTCACTCTAGCTGATCTGAACACAAATGGTTGACAGTACACAGCAGCTGAGTATCTTAAATACACCCATAGTGCAGTGCCGAAATAAAAATATTTCTCACTTAGGCAACACAAATTATGGGGCAGCAGGTAAACATGGTTAAACAAACAATATTAGAACTCATTAATCTAATAGTGCATATATGAAATGAGGTAAAAATATAATGAACCTCATTGCCATGCAATATGTGTGTGATCTTTTAAATTAAATGTAAAACATCCTTAGCAACAGAATCATATGAATCCACCCAAAAATCCCTACTGTAATGGTTTATTATAAATATGTATTTTTCTGACAATGTTGCAGATATACTATGGCCACCCTTTGGATAATTGTAATTGCTAAAAAAATGTATATTCTATCTGCCAATGATAGCAGTATACTGTGACTTGTGTATGTTATTTTTGGACTGATTGAAAACTCCACTCATCTAATAGGTGAGCCTGGAAATGACCTAGTAGGATGCATGCTCTGCCGTGGTCAAAAGATCAATCAATGAATAAATAAATAAATACCTCTACAAGTCATAAATAGATGTATACATGCACACACACACATACATACATCACATTAAAGACTCATGCAGAAAAAAAACTTTTGAGTTATAGCAAATCACTTATAGTAGAGCAAACCAGACAGATAATATCATAAGTTGTCTGCAGGATACATTATGGCAGGAAATTGACTCGTGAACCAATTTAAAAATGGTAGTGATTTTCACATCAGCTTTGAAACTGATTCTCTTACTAATACAACCATTATACTTAATTATTTTACAGTACTCATTGCATGACACTTCAAACAATCTGCAGTTACCCTTTGAACAACGCTTCAATGTTTTTGGATAGTAAAATGCCGCTTCCTTTTTAGAATGCATCATCAGTCCATGGCGGTCAACTACTCAAGGAACTCTGTAAATGCAAGAATACAGTACTCGATAGATTTAATGTTTCCACTTGCGTGGTCAGCTCATGCTTTCATGTCGTCTTGTCATAACTTTAAATCACACACATGTGACACAGTGCTCTAATCATACCATTTCCAGAGACTGGCATCAACTGGGACCTCTGCTTTCTTATTAAAATTTATTGAAGTGGTACAAATGTAGAGTCTTGAAGCTATACTAAATCATGACTTGTTCTCATAATTATCAAATGGCTTTACACAAAGCTAAAACAGCCAAACAGCACCTTGTTCCTTAAGGATTCAGTCTTAAAGAACACAGTTAACGAACTTGCCTCTTGTGGTATCTGTAGAGCCATGCCCTGTTATTTGGCATATTCGATAACCTGTGACTCAGACAAAGTTTACTCAACTTGTTAATAAAATTGTGTTTTTTAAACAAACTTGAAGGTAAAAATAAGCAACACATAAAAGAAAATGTCCTTTCTTGTGCAGATCACATTTTCATCCTCATTCACCTAATGTACAATACTTTTGTAAACTGTTGTTGTTTTACGTGACAGTCTAGGATTTGTTCATCTCTACAAGGAGGCATGAGCTGTCATACAGTGTAGTGCAAGAATCAAAGTGACTAAATATCCCATAGTAATGACTTCAATAAGATGAATGGCTCAATTAAAGCGTATAAGATGTAAGTGAATTTCACTTAAGACAAAGGTCTGAATGCAACAGAAATCCCACTCCAAAATTACTATTGCTGAATTCAAGCTGAAGCTTGAATGGCTGCAATCTGTATAAAAATGTGTAGACTGGGTTGCAAACCTCATGCTTCCCCATGTGTGGTGAGAAACTTCTCCACTGCTCTTGCTGGCACATCCCTCCTACTTAATTATTCTTAATCTAAGGTCAAACAACCAAAGAATAAGTGTAAAACTTGGGGTATAAAGCCCTGAGACCTTGCAGTGGCAATGATTTATGGCTGTGTAGGATACAATCCCCATCCATTAAAAGTAAACATAGAAGTTTATAGAATTAACTATGCCAGTACTATAACTGCATAACATATCCCTGTGAGTTTTGTTTTCCTACAGCCTTCCATTTATGCAAATGTGCTTTGGGTATTTTCCTTTAAAGGAATTTGTGTTCCCATAAAGTCCATGTTCTTTTTAAACACCTTTATTGAATTATCACTTGTGACAGGCAAATTTATATTTATATAAAAGTAATCAAACTTTTTTAATAAGTTCACATTTAGAAACATTATACTTCACATATATTGCTATACATCATATTTATTTATTTATTTATTTCACATTTGTTAACTGGGTTTGTCCAACTGAGTAGTTATAGCCCATTTTCAGTGGAAACCCGAAGAGAAAAGCTCCAAACAAATTGATATATATATATATATATATATATATATATATATATATATATATAGTAGCAAAAATAAGTTTAAACAGCAAATAAATACAAAAAAAAAAATAAATAAATAAATAAAAAAAAGAAAAGAAAAACAAGAAATAGTGAACACACAATAAATACAGCATATGTTTGAGAGAGCATAAACCTTATGGAAATGGATGAGTGACTTTTGGAGGTACATGTTTCAGAATAGGCAGTAAGAAGAAGAGCTATATGGATTATACAATTACCAGACAGGAATTTCAATGTTTAGTTAAATTTGACTATGACAGAGTAGTTATGTATATAAGTCATATAACTTAACACTGCATAAATTATTGAATTCCTGACTTTTTTAACAAGAATCATATTTATTAAACAATCACTTACGGAATAGGCAATCATATTTTTATATAAATGAAATCAAGGAACAAAATATGAGAACCAAACTGATGAACTTCAAAAATCAGATGAAATGGTAAAACCACAGAAACTATTTAATGTTAGTGCTTTCGTACAACAAGTTTTATGTACTTCTTCAGACATTATTTCCCAGAATCCACTGACTTATAAAGGCATCTTAATTAAAACAATTATGTACATCAAATCACATTAACAAATAAATAAATATATTAAATACTTAAAGAACTGTCCCAAAATCCACTGCTAAAAAACATTTAGCATTCATATCAATGTGTGCTGTTATTTGATAAGATTGGTTATGCAATAAACTAAAATGATATATTTATATTTAAACATGATATAAACATAAAGAATTTTTTTTAAATATATTAAATTTATATATGTATATGTATACTACAAAAGACATTATTAATTAATAAGAACAAAATCACCTATCCAATGATTTTAACTTTAAGAGACATTTAATAGAACACGTCTCGTTAAGTCCATGATAAGTGTGTGCATTGGTCTGGAGTTGCTACATTAGCTCCCGTTCTTCTAGTTTAAGCTCCCATGGGCCAACCCTGCTATTTTTACCATCATGATCCACCACTATAAATTGAAAACTATGTGAGTGAAACTCAGCTATTTGTCTAGCTAGAGCATTAGTGCCAATATTACTAGAGATATTAAATAAATGTTCATATATATGCTGTTTAAAGGGACACTCGGTCTTCCCCAAATAAAAAGCTGTACATTAGCAGCAAGTAGCCAAATATACTATGCCTTGACTCTCGCAAGTAAATTTCCCCTTTATGACATACTTAATCCCACGTATAAAAATGTGTGTACCTGTCTGAATGTAGCGACAGTAACGGCAATGTCCACATTTGAACATTCCGCAAGACTGACTATGTGTAATTCTAGGGGTCTCCAACAATGCTTTTAAATTGAGCCCTCTTTTTTAAGTCACCAAAGGCCTCATCCCTAAGGAATTTGTTATCATATGATCTTCTAATATAAAATTCCAGTTATTAACAAGAATATTCTTAAAACCTAAAGCATCAGCAGAGTATTGTGTTAGAAAACTAGTGATGGAAATTATTTTCAGAATCACCATTTATGGATTCTTCATTAACTAAAAAAGCCTGTGAACGTGAAACTTCCAAGTCTTGGGAATATTCCCTTGATAGAATTGGTTTAAAGTGGCCTAATTAAGCAATAACCCATGCCTGGGTGTGGGTAATGCTGGATTTACCCAAGGTTGGTGTGGTTTGGTCATGAGGGCGAAGCCCGAGTGGCCAAACAAAGACAACTGTGGGTAAATCCAGCATTACCCACACCCAGAAGTGGGTTATTGCTATTATACAATGACATTATTTAAGAAAAAAAAATACTTACTTTTCTTAAATAATGGCATTGTATAATGCCTCCGTGCTGCCCTTCCACAGCTGTCTGGTATTCTGCGACAGTTCTGATGTACTGTGTATGTGTATGTTTACGCAGTACATCAGAGCTGCGTGTGGAAGCAACACAGAAAGCAAGATCTCCATTGCTTTTTAGAAAGTGTCTCGCTATGTTAAAGGAGTTTAACATAGCGAGACAGCTTTACAAAACAACAATGGAGAAAGGAAGATCTCCATTGCTTTTTAGAAAGTGTCTCGCTATGTTAAAGGAGTTTAACATAGCGAGACAGCTTTAAAAACCAACAACGGAGATCTTCCTTTCTCCATTGCTTTTTTAAAGCTGTCTTGCTATGTTAAACCCATTTAACATAGCGAGACAGCTTTAAAAAAAACAACGGAGAAAGGAAGACCTCCATTGCTTTTTTTTAAGCTATCTCGCTATGTTAAACTCCTTTAACATAGCAAGACACTTTCTAAAAATCAATGAAGATCTTGCGTTCTCCTTTGCTGTAACAAAAAAAAAAAAAGACATAATAATGGAAAAAGTCCGGGTGACCGGACCTTTCTCCATTAGTATAAGTCTGATTTACAATGGGCATGCTGACCAATCAGCATGCACGTTTTGGAATATTAATGGGGGGGGGGGTCATTGTATAATTCTCTTTTTGTTCTAATTTCTACTATAAGATGATCTATAAGGGTGTCTGGATATGTACAATTAAAAAACATGTTTTTAAGTTTATCACATTTTTCCCAAAACTCATGCTCTACAGATATCATTTTGGAAGCTCTTACCAGCTGCCCTTTGGCTACTGCTCTTTTTTGATGATAAGGATGATTACTATGGAAGTGTAAGAAGAAAATGGAATACGCAGGTTTTCTATAAATTTTTGTTGCATGCCTATTATGTATTCTCTTCTTATAAAGCCTGCTATCAAGAAAATTAATGGTTTGGTTATCAAACTGGAAAGTAAAATCCGGAAAATTGGTAAATGCTGCCATGATTTCGACCAACTGGGTTGCTTCTCTTTTATCACCCTTAAGGATAAAAAACATATCATCTTGGTATCTGGTATACCAAGCTTTCTTTTCTTTGAAGAATCGGTTCTGAAAGAAGAATGTCCGCTCCCAAAATGCCATAACGGCATTGGCAAAACTGCCACCACATGGGGAGCCCATGGCAACTCCTGTTCTTTGTAGGAAATGCTTCCTTTTAAACATGAAATAGTTATTACTTAAAACTATTTCAAGAAGAGCAATAATAAGGTCAATGCTAGTTCCTTCCACTTTTTTAATTAGCAGAAATTCCCGTACCCATTCAAGTCCAAGATCTTGACGTATGACTGCATACAGGTCCTTAATACCTACAGTCAAAAAATTATATGTTGGAGCAAAAGGTAGATTATTTAGACCTTCTAAAAAAGACCAAGAGTCATGACAGATTTGTGGTTCTGCCTTCAAAATTAGCTTCAACCTACAGTCAACCCACTTAGCGCAAGCATATGTGATGGATTTACGTCCGTCTATGATGGGAAGAAAAGGTGGATCCATAAGATTTCTATGTATTTTTGGCATACCAAAAATCACTGGAATAAGTGGGGCTGGCATATCTAAATAGTGGCATGTGTCTATGGAAATGGTAGCATCCACGAATATGTCACTCAAAGATGATCTAACTTGTTGGTATGTCTGATTGAGTTCATTCAATGAGACCTTTTCATAGTTTGTACTTGCTAGCATAGAATCCATTATTTTATCATACTCCATTTCATCCATGAAAATGTCACCCCCACCTTTATCCGGTTGCATCACCAGGATCTTTTGTATTTTCAAATAGGCTATAAATTCCATTTCTACTTTAGTTATGTTGTGACCTTGAGTACTTAAATTATTTTGGTTATTCAGCAAAGCTCTAAAATGGACTTCGCTGACTTTTTCAAATAAAGCTAAAGTCCCCTGTAATGGGGGATTGAACACACTAGAAACCCATTCACTCGTCAACATACTAGTGTTATTTCCAAACATGACATGTAAATTAAGTTTGTGAACAAATAATTTCAAATCACATATGGTTCTAGCTAAATTACCTTTGGAAGTAGGTACAAAATTAAAACCCTTTGCTAAAAAAATCAACCATGTGGTGCGGAATACATATGGAACTAAAATTGTAAACATTAAAGTCACTTGCTTGTATATATAATTAAAGTGTTCGGGTACCCATCCCGGGCTATCTCCTGCATCAGTTGTTCTTTTTGCTCTGTGGTTTGAGGTTGCCGTTGGTTGGACGTGCTTGGTTGACATTCCTGTTGCCTCTCTGATGAAAATCTTGACCATTAGCGTTGTAAAACCCTGGTCTGTTTGGACCCCCCCCAGGCTGCCATTGTTGGTTACCACTGATATGCTCGCTCCATCAGACAGTTGAGTTAGTATGGTTGTTTACTTCTGACTTACTATCCATGATGTCATCTGAATGGGCAGATATCTGGTTGAATGTCTCTATAGTAACTGGAGCACCATAACGAGATTTATTAAAGGCATCCAGTGGATTTGGATAAGCCATTTTCTGCTCATATTCTAGTTTGTCCCTTTTAAGCGTATGTGAGTTAGTATCCATGATTTTGACAATTAAAGAATCAATACTAGAAAAGATCCTTTTAAAGTCATATTCATATCTAAGAAATTCAGAGGCTGCTTTGATATCATTTTCAAGTACCTCAATTTGAGCCTTAAGCTCATTCAATTGATGGTCATAATTGACTATTAACAATTCCAAAAACACGAGACCTTGCCTGTTGAACATATCCAGCAGTTTTGAATGGAACTCTGAATTTTTAATGAGACCTGAGGGGTATCTCCACTGTCTTAACCCCTTCGGTACCAACTTGTATTTGATGCATTCTCTAAAATAGAGAATTTCCATTTGTAACGTCTTATATTTTAATAATTTGTTATCGAATTCTTTCAAGTCGGTCATAATATTTGTCGGTGCTGAATAACCAGCCTGGCTATTATTCAAGTCACCAGACCTGAATTGGAACTTATGGGGCAACTCCAGACCAATGCACACACTTATCCTGAACTTAATGAGATGTGTTCTATTAAATTTCTCTTAAAGTTAAAATCATTGGATAGGTGATTTTGTTCTTATTAATTAATAATGTATTTCGTAGTATACATATACATATATAAATTTAATATATTTTTTAAAAAATGTATTATGTTTATATCATGTTTAAATATAAATTTATCATATTAGTTTATTGCACAACCAATCTTATCAAATAACAGCACACATTGGTATGAAAGCTAAATGTTTTCTAGCAGTGAATTTTGGAACAGTTCTTTAAGTATTTAATCAGTTTATTTATTTGTTAACGTGATTTGCTGTACATAATTGTTTTAATTAAGATGCCTTTATAAGTCAGTGGATTCTGGGAAATAATGTCTGAAGAAGCACATAAAACCCATTGTACGAAAGTGCAAACATTAAATAGTTTGTGTGGTTTTACCATTTCGTCTCATTTTTGAAGTTCATCATAAATGAAAACAAACCACACCGACACAATCCTAGTTGCAAGCATTTTGCATCACAAACCATATATAGTGGTTGCCAAAAAAAAGCAATTACTAGAAAATCAAAATCAAAATCAAAACCAACTATACTGGAAGTAGTGAATATAGTAAGAGAGATAAAACAACTGGAATTGAGATCTTTAGAAAAAGGTAGGAGCAAACTACATAAGAAAAATGGGAATTGAGTGAACAATACATACAGGGGAGGAATGAGGTTTAAAAGAAGGCAGGATTTGAATAAGCCATGTGATATCTGACTGAAAATGATTGGGCAGATTATAAGTGATGTATAATGTTTGTAACTGTGTCTTGAATTTGGTACATTTTTTTATTGCTAATGAAGTGGTGACACTACTGATTTCCCAGGCCAATAACTTGGTCAGATTAAGCAAATATTTTTGCAGTGGTAAGCCCCCACAACTGGCCTTGTGTAAGACTACATCAAATACTCCATCCCCCAGATTCATGAAGCTCGGCACAAGTCCGGCGTAAGGCTTGCGCCGGCCGTGCGAGTAGATATGGAGCAGTCGCACCATATGCATATTAATGAAGGTGCGCAGCCACCACAGCCATGTGCATAGGAAACGTGCGAGAGTGCAAGGGGCATATCGAAGTTGCGCAGGGAGGCGTGTCAATGTCGGCTTCCGAGGAGCAACCTAAACTGCTGAATATTATATTCCACCAGCAATAGTAATCGTACCTATCAGTGTCCGTGGAGACTGAAACGTATGCAAAGCAGAGTCCCTGCAAACAGAAAATGAAGAATCAAACACAAATGCACGGTAGGGAATAACGGGTCCCTACCCATGAACAAATGACATGAAAACTGTGTGCCTGTAGTCCAACGTAGTGTTGATAGCTATACCATGTGGAAGTGAAACGTATCAGATGTTAGCGTGCCGCCAGTAGGTACATTCAGTCCAATGGAGAGGGTCACCAGCCGACCCATAATATGAGGGAGGGAACATAGCTGTGCAGATGTGTAAATAACAAAATACATGAGGATTAATGTAGATATAAGTAGTGACCGTATGTCTGAATCATATCACACAAGCCATGTAATAGTCACATACAAAAGGTATGTCCGTATTTCACATACCAAATGTGATAGGAAATAGCATAAGCATGTAAACGAAACAGAAGGAGCATATAAACGAGCCATAACAACACGGACACATGTAGGCCAAAAGGGACAGTATGATCCGTACCGTCGACCAAGATTACTACCTGTCCCACTTTGCGAGCGACAGTCCCTCTGTGGGCAGATGTGTCCTGACACAAACATGTAAAACTGGCAAATGTCCAGAGAATATAGGACATAATTCCTCCGTAGACGTCATGCAATAGCTGCATTAAACATATTTCACTGGACGTATATTGCATAAATGTCATAACAAACAGAATAAGATACCGAAATGCTACAAGAATAAGCTTAGAATTGTAAGTTCTATCTGCCGAACTGACCGTGGGTATGTGTCGGCCTGTAAAATATGCTGTGTTCACCGCAACTGTCACAGTAGGGTTGCCACCTTTACAAATGGCCAAAGTGGGACATGTTTGGTACAGACATCAGATTGTACAGGCCGACACATACCCACGGCCAGTACAAAGGACAGAACATAACTGTTTTGCCTACAGAAAAGCATATTCCTGTAGCATTTTAGTTGCTTATTCTGTTTCTCATAACAGTCCAGTATTTCAGATACAGAATTAACTGTTTAATGCAACTATCACATAAAATATAAGAAATATGTTTGTCTTAAAATCACAGGACATTTGCCATGTTTACAATTACATGTTAGGACACAACTGCCCAAAGAGGGACTGTCCCTCGCAAAGTGGGACAGGTGGTAACCCTATGTCACACTGTGGCCAATTGAAAAGGTGGAAACACAAACGTTGACTGTGGGGAGGCAATGTTCACAACAGTCGACGTGTAAGGAATAGCCTGGACATAGGAAAAGGTGCCATCCTACCAATAAGTAGAACAGGCTGGCAAAATCCGGAAGGCAGCTGTATAATCCGAACGTGTATGTGATACAGTCGAACGGGTAGTACCCGGATACACCAACCAAGTAATGAAAGTGAAGTAAGAGCGTGTACCTATGTGCGTGAGCTATAGCATGTGGAAAGCAAACATGGCAGGGTAGTCCACACAACCATAAAGGTAACCGACACATGTAGGGTAGTCAATGTGTAACTCTGGCCGTGTCATGGGCCAACAACCAAAGTAGTGCTCTATGGGGTGTGAGTAATTTGCCTGTGAGGGGTGTGTGTTTAATAGTAAATTCCTCAAAGGCGATACTTGTGTCGTATGCAGAAAAAGTGAACCGGAGGTGTATGAGGGGGCAGCGGGTGAAGTGGAAAGAAACACAACCTCAGGTAGAAACAGCTGCAAGACAAGCAGACAAGCCATAGTGTAGAACACAATCCCACAAACATATGAATATGGAAATATGCGAGACAAATGTATAGATACGGCACCGTCACATACCCACAGATGGGTCCTGATGGAACTGGCCATAACAAATGCAACACACCTGGATGCATAATAGCCTACCCAGCATACCCTCCACAACACACAACCTGCAACCATACCAGAATGTCCACCAAAACCAGCCGTACTTGGTCCACTGGTCTGTTGCAGAAACAGCTACACACAGTGACCCCTATGCATATGTAGTAGGTATTGTCACCCTAGGCAGTGTCAGGATTGCAAACCATGTATCCCCTGCAGGTAAAACCCCCTGCACGTTTTCGTGAAGCCACAAAAATCTTCGTTATCTAACTTGTTTTGGTCTTGTCCAATTTTTGGGATATCCCTCATGGGATGTCAACTTGTGTAAATAATAGAATGGGTATGATGACATAATGTCCAATCCAGTAGATATCTGGACACAAGTCAGAACGTGCAGTGGAGGTCCATGACACTGTCCAGCCCAAAGTGGGCATGCATAACCTGCCACCCAGGATAAAATACCTTCCCATGACGCACGTGTCCAGACACGGATAGGAAGGAGAACATAATGCACACATTTGCAAAGTGGAAAACGGCATGAGGGTGAGGAAGACTCTATGTAAACAGGTCAACCCTGATCAAATGTGTGGGACACCGACTGTGTGCAGTCGTGACTGACCATACCTGTCAACCTGTGTGAGCAAGATATCTGGACAGAGCCGTGAATATAAGTGAAACAAAGGTCCAAAATCAGGGACAATCTGTAAACATATCTCTTAGAAACATAGAATTTGATAGAATAACAGTTTGCACATTGGCATTAATGTCTGGAGTATGAAGTCTGAAACCCAACTGTCTGTCAGCACGTTCTGACTGCAGTCTTTAATGCTGAGCTACTGCTTTGCCGGAACAGAACAGCGTATTACAGAGGTCCATGCAAAACCACTCAACTGTCCGGATATTCGCAGAATGACTAGGGTCACCACCTGTCGCACTTTGTGAGTAACAGTCCCTCTGTAGGCAGTTGTGTCCTGTGAAAAAATCAAGGCATAGCAAATGTCCTGAGAGTTTAGGACAATGTAATTTCCTAATTTACTTTAATAGTCGCATAAAACAGTTATTTTATATATGAATCCTCAATATGTTATGTGAAGTAGCATAAGCAATTCAAATGTTACTAGAATAAGCTATTATATGTACAAAAAAGGTTAAAGTTCTGTACTTTGCATGGCTGTAGGTATGTTTTGTCCTGGAAAATCTGACATCTCTACAGAACATGTCCCACTTTGGGCAACCCTAAGAATGACGACAGATTCACCCCATAGTGTTGTTGTGTGCCTCAGACAATCTGCACCAGTGTGGTAAATAGCTGAGGATTGACTTCACTAAATAATGAGAAATATCCTGAGTATAAGATTCCACAACCTGCAGAAAAGTCATGCTAATGCAAAACCTAGCATTCTATCAGCGTTCTAAGCATGAGCAATCGTTAAAATGTGTCCCTAATTGTCCCCCCATCGTGTAGGTTTTGTGCAGGTTCGGTGCTCTAAGAGGTTGAGAGGTATGGTCCGTACATATTTACAGGAACAATACCTTCACACTTGTGTAATGTACAACTGCATACCTGTAGTCACTTCATGTTCAAAATTAATAATGCCCATATGACTGTATACAGGTAATAGTCAAATGTGAATGGGAACACCCCTCACCGTGGAGTATGGACTGTAACAACCCCACCCATAATATTTAATGCCAACAGAATAAGCTGCTGACAGGTACCCAAACACCTGTGTCTAGAAACAGGTAAAACCTCAAAATAGGGAGATAATCCCTGTCCATATGCTTCATCTGACATTTGACCTCGGCCAGGGAAGTTCCGTGCACCAGGTGGACAAGCCTAAACCCAGATCACTACATGAACACCCTGACAATCAAAGAACTGTATGTGGCTGGACTATATACCTTGGTGTTCTGCATATCCTCGGTGTGATTAACAATGCAGCCAGAGTCCACAGCAGTAGGCAAAAGGGAATGTGTAATATGTAGTACCACCTTTTTCCCAGCAGGAGAATGGATGTTTGTGTTGTAGGTGAAGCGGTGAGGCGTATGTTGATGTAGCTAAGTACTATGGGTATGCATATCAATGAGGGAGAACACCAATAGAATAGCGGTTCCGGTATCCGGCCAACGTGAATGCAGTCCTGGTTGACCTATGACCACTGCACATATAACTTGAAAGTGTAATGAAAGCGTTCGTGCTGTACACACATTTAAATATGTAAAGGTGAACATGTGCTTCGCAGTAGTCCGTAAACTGAAATACAGATATGTAACTGTTACGGTCAGAATTATGAAAGTTCATGGAAGCACAATTATCTATGAAACATATGTAACCCACAATAAGGATATGCAAGTGCGCCTGCATGTGTGTAATCCGCTCACAGAATAGAAAATGAATGGTGTTTTCCCCACGTTCCATGCACATGGTTCATACCTGTTAACCCCGTAAAGTACGAAACAGGACAAAGCCATGACAACTACTGGTACAAATAGGGACAATCCCCAGATATTGCCTAACAAACATAGAAAGTGGATAGAATAACAGGTGTGTCACTAGCATGGATTCTCTGAAGGGTATGAAGTCGTAACCTGAAATGTTTGTCATTATTTACCAATGTCAGTCTTTAATGATATGCCACTAACTTGCCACATAGACACAAGGTTATGAAAAACGGACCAAAGATAAGAGGCAAACAGCTGTACACGTAGCAGAAATCTGTACAGTTGAAAGGTATGATATGGAGATATATATACACATATATCCACAGACATAATCCAAAGCAAATTACGAGATGAGGAATGTATAGACATATGTATATATGTACAGATATATATATATCTATACACACACGATACATGAATAGATATATACACAACAAACATATGTCCCTGTACATATAACACATGTACATAAATAGGTCATGGTATAGCTAATATGGATAGACAGACAGACATGCATGAAAGGAGAATACACAGATGGTTTCCAAACCATTGCCCGGAAAGTACCAGTGTGACAGGGCCTGCAAGTTCTACACGTTAAACATGAATATAGGTGTCCTTTGCAGGACCCCAAAAATTTATCCTGTATGAAGTGCGAACCGTCATTGATGCGAAAGACGTCACAGCTGCAACTATGATATAGCTGTACATGCAACATTAGCAGGTGCAAGGGTAATAACACATGGGTCAATTGAATGTATGACGTACGAGCTGATATCCACAGAGTAGGGAGTGCTCGGAAGTGTCCTCACACTTTATTATCGCTCACATTAAACATGTCTAATGGCTTCTGTGGAGGTGTGTCAGGTATGGGAATCATGGGTATGCAGAATTTGGCCAAGGAGTTGGTTGGCACAAATCTATTAGGTACGCCCCATGGGAGTGATCAATATACCTATGTGGGTATAGCATATGCCTATATTCACCAAAAAGGTGCAACCCATCCACTGGATATTGTGTAAACCATTGGGGGAAGATGTAGGGACCTATATCAGTGTCATGTAGGCGATTATCATGGATGGACACGCATACGACCAAGATGGTAACCATATCTGCCAGAATGTCAGAATAAGACAGCTGGACTAAGGCATAGTACACGACAGACAAATAAGGACTATATTAAATGTACCTCAGACAAAGTCAGACCGTTGATAGAATAATTGCGTAGTTGGGAATACGAATGTTATGAGAGTTAGTAATCATGAAATAGAAATGTCAGTCATGATTACCTAACCGCACAGTTAGTCATGGCTTGCCAGCAATCTACCAGAAAGGCACATTATCATGACAAATGTAACAGAATCATAGCTCAAACACCAGGGCGTATACCCTTAATGTGTACAGGTGAGAGGTATGAAGGTAACCTGTCCTAATGAAATGTACAGAACTAGTGATACTAGGTGGACAGGTGAGAAGAAAGACGTCAGGACAAATGACAAAACATGTACAAGTCATAAGCATGTTTGTCCACAAATATGAATTACAACGTATGGCCTGTGAAAGTCAATGTGGAAGGTTAATAGACTCAAACGACATGTGTCCCTCAGGGTGTCATGCAGTGTCACCGATACAGTCTCCAGTCCCCCATACTCGTACGTGAGCTCTGCCACTGACGGAAATCACAAATACCGGTGTACACATAAGGTACATGATGGAATACGTAGTGTGGATAAGCACCTGTTGGCCTGTGTGAGGAATATAACCCAGTGGGTGGGTGTGTCCTGCAACAGGAATGTAATGGTAACTGGCCTGTGATGGCGCCATGTATTGTATGTATTGGAGTAACTGTACGAATGTGCAGATGTATGCCTCATATGTGTGGTGTGTTCCTCTTACAATCTGTACCTGTCTGCCAAATACCTGAGAACTGACGTCATTAAATAATAATAAACATATGTGTTTAAGACGCCAAATCCCTCAGAAAGGTCATACTAATGCAAAACCTATAATACTGTCAACTATCTACGTTTGTAAGAGCAATATGTAGAATCTGCCCCTATCTGCCCCCCCATCATGTTAGGCTTTGTACAGATGTTTTGCACTAGGAGGTTGATAGGTATGATCAGAAACAGATACATGTCTGAGGAAACAGCATTATCGACCGCAAGATAACTCAGAAGGTATGAAAAATGCTGCAGTAGGAAGTTCATCCGCAGGTATGTGCTGACATGTCAAATGACACAGCAGTCTTCAGGAAGTACCTATAGGGTGTCACCTTTACCAGTGATGACAGTGGGACATACCCACAGCCATGCATACACCATAAATAGACATAGCACACAGCAAAGCCTAGGCCATGATACACGAAGCCTCCGGCATGTCTGGATTGAGTGAGAGTACAGCAAGGAAAGATGACTGCCAGGCTATTCAGCAAACACCCGCAGGGGCGTGAAGACCACCCGTAACACAAACATTGCAGAGACAATGTTGGTATTTGCAGCATACCCCATTTGTATGTGTAAGCTATACAAATGATGTAATTTAAAATTACACGATACATGAAACAGTAAGCTGTCCATGCAAGAGCAGAGTTATGTGCAGAAAAGTACCCGGATGTTTTGCGACTAACGTTTTGCACATTGTTAAATGGAGCAATGACAGCTGCGAATACAGTATGAATACAGTCGAAGAAGCATGCCAGTGTCCACGTCCAAGGTCAGTGGCGGCTTTGTCCATTGGATATCAATGAACCAGAAGTTTTCCTCCCCCGATCACTGGTGTGGAAGCATAGCGCAGTGCCACGGGAACGCGCTGTGCTTCAAAACAAGACATATGGATAATATACATACAAAATGTAGGTTTAGTTAGATGTTAGTATGCCATGCAGAGGAATGGCAAGCTGGAGACAACATGGCTACTGCGTACTGGTACCTATGTGTGGAAGCGCTCTGTCAGAGATGTAACGAAGCATTTGTAGGCAGTGTGAGGCAAGTGAGGCTGAGGATAGTGAATCACAACATGTCATGCCATATGGGCCACGCCTCTACAGTGTAGTGTAGGTTAAGGGGACTATTAGAGTAGAAGATAGGTGACAACAGGAGTGTGTATGTACAAAACACTGTAACCTCACCGGAGCAGTGTCACATGTGTGCTGTCAGTACTCATTGGAAGAGGCGTGTCATGAGCTATCCTAGGGAAAGTCAGGAGACTGACGGCGTACGCCATGGATACCACCGATGTGACCTGCAAACTTGCCCACAGTGTGTCTGTGCCCGTGAGTGCCAGTAAGCCCGAGTAAGCATGTGTGCACATGTGTTAGCCTGTGTGCGCATGTGGAAGAACGAGTAAGCTAGTGTACGAATGGTGAAGCCCGTGTAATGTCGTGTATGCATTTGTAAGCATGCATACATGTGTACTACACACATCACAGACGTCCTGCACACACAGACACACATGCTGCCAATACTACACACATCAGTGAAATGGCACATGGATGGAGACTACATCATCAGAAGTAACAGTGTTGTAAACTATGCTACAGTGATGGTCATAGCTGCAATGCATCATGCCTGCTGAAGTACACCTGGAAGTAACACACTGTGTGTTAACAGCATGCTAACATCAATACAGTGGAATGCAGCCACTGTGTGCAGCAGCACCAGGTTAGTCAGATCCTGCATCAATGTTACACATCACAGGTGGTGGCACAGGTGACATTATATGCACAGAATGTGGTGTTAACATGTCCAGAGCTGTCATAGAGCTATCCAATGTACACATAGGTGTGTGTGTGTGTGTGTGTGTGTGAGGGACAACGGTTATTGCATGGCCTAATGGTGGTGCAATGGGTGTGTGTATGTGATAGCCGTAACTGTTTGTGGTAAGTGTGTGTGTCTGCATATACACAGGTACATTATGTGTCAGCCATATGCAGGAGGTTGTGGGACAGTCAAAGACCGTACCTGCCAGGCTGTAAAGATAACCATTACTGGCCATGGACACCCCTCTATGCATCCAACACAACCCAGTCCTGCACCTGTCAATGTCTACACATACAGTCCTGGGATCTGTACCACAACCTGTGGATAAATGTGTGTCTGTAATGTTAACCTGGGGTGCATAGAATTGACAGTTACTACAGACGGATATGAGCCATACTCACACTCCAGTGTAATAACCACTGCTGACTGTTGCCGAGATCTGCATACGACCAGTCAAAGGTGCTGCACTAACATTGTTTCCAATGCCCTTGTTATACCCAGCAACACAATAACTGGTCACTACACATGTATAACCCACGATCACTACAGCACACAGTATGTGCACTATCACTGAGCCATAGCAGATGTACATACACTCAAGGTGCTCACATACAGACAATGCAGCACAGTCAAAAGTGATAATCCCAACATAGATATCTATATACAATATACATTATATATATATATGTATATATATATAGATATATATAGCTATATATATATATATATATATATATATATATATATATATATGTATATATATGTATACATATATATATATATATATATATATATATATATGTAGATAGATACATATATACACACACACACACACACACACACACACACACACATGTGGCAGGGTTGAGAGCAGAACATAAACGTAAGCACTGTACCACACGACAGCATTACGCAGTTACAAAACGCGCTACCGTGGTCAGTGGATCACAATTCACACAGTCACACGTCTAGCCTGCAGACAGCAGCATCAAAGGCAAAAACGCTGCACGGATGTTATGGAGAGTGAATACTGTAAAAGCAATGTACTGTTGTCATGCAGCTGGAAACACACACACACACACTTGGCAGGGCTGGGAGTGGAACATACACCTAACTACCCTAACACACTACAGCATGACACATTTACAGAATGTGCTACCGACATTACTAAGCACAGCAGTCCCAGAGGCAGACATCTAGGTGTGTGTCATCATCCGCAAAGGCAAAGACATCGGTAGGAAACTGCTGTGGTATGCAGCATCTAAAAGCAAGACTGAGTCCGCAGGCGGATGGGAGCATGCGCGCAAACACACACACACACACACTTGGCAGGGCTGGGAGTCGAACATACATCTAACTACCCTAACACACTACAGCATGACGCATTTACAGAATGCACTACCGACATTACTAAGCACAGCAGTCCCAGAGGCAGACATCTAGGTGCGTGTCATCATCCGCAAAGGCAAAGACGTCGGTAGGAAACAGCTGTGGTGTGCAGCGTCTAAAAGCAAGACCGAGTCCCCAGGCGGACGGGAGCATTCACGCAAACACACACACACACACACACACACACACACACATACTTGGCAGGGCTGGGAGTCAAACATATATCTAACTACCCTAACACACTACAGCATGACGCATTTACAGAATGCGCTACCGACATTACTGAGCACAGCAGTTCCAGAGGCAGACATCTAGGTGCGTGTCATCATCTGCAAAGGCAAAGATGTCGGCAGGAGACTGCTGTGGTGTGCGGCATCTAAAAGCAAGACCGAGTCCCCAGGCAGACGGGAGCATGCGCGCAAACACAAACACACACACACACACACTTGGCAGGGCTGGGAGTCGAACATACACCTAACTACCCTAACACACTACAGCATGATGCATCTACAGAACGCGCTACCAACATTACTAAGCACAGCAGTCCCAGAGGCAGACATCTAGGTGTGTGTCATCATCCACAAAGGCAAAGATGTTGGTAGGAAACTGCTGTGGTGTGCGGCGTCTAAAAGCAAGACTGAGTCCCCAGGCGGACGGGAGCATGCGCGCAAACACACACACTTGGCAGGGCTAGGAGTCAAACATACACCTAACTACCCTAACACACTACAGCATGACGCATTTACAGAATGCGCTACTGACATTACTAAGCACAGCAGTCCCAGAGGCAGACATCTAGGTGTGTGTCATCATCCGCAACGGCAAAGACGTCGGTAGGAAACTGCTATGGTGTGCGGCGTCAAAAAGCAAGTCTGAATCCCCAGGCGGATGGGATCATGTGCACAAACACACACACACTTGGCAGGGCTGGAAGTCGAACATACACCTAACTACCCTAACACACTACAGCAAGACACATTTACAGAATGCGCTACAGACATTACTAAGCACAGCAGTCCCAGAGGCAGACATCTAGGTGCATGTAATCATCCGCAAAGGCAAAGACGTCGGTAGAAAACTGCTGTTGTGTGCGGTGTCTAAAAGCAAGACTGAGTCACCAGGTGGACGGGAGAATGCATGCAAACACACACACACACTTGGCAGGGCTGGGAGTCGAACATACACCTAACTGCCCTAACACACTACAGCATGACGCATTTACAGAATGCGCTACTGACAATTCTAAGCACAGCAGTCCCAGAGGCAGACATCTAGGTGCGTGTCATCATCCGCAAAGGCAAAGACGTCAGTAGGAAACTGCTGTGGTATGCGGCGTCTAAAAGCAAGACTGAGCCCCCAGGCGGATGGGAGCATGCGCGTAAACACACACACACACACACACACACACACACACACACACACACACTTGGCAGGGCTGGGAGTCGAACATACACCTAACTACCCTAACACACTACAGCATGACGCATTTACAAAACACGCTACCGAGATTACTAAGCACAGCAATCCCAGAGGCAGACATCTGGGCATGTGTCATCATCCACACTGACAAGGACTCTGACAGGGATTGTATAGAGAGTGATCAGTCTGAAGGCATACAGACATATTACTGTCCCACGGTACACATAGACAAACACACGGCAGTGGTGTGATCGTGGCAATGTAAGATGCACGGTGCACCACGACAACATGACATAGTCACAGGACGCCCCACAGACAGTACACCCTTCAAGATAGTCGACCAGTGTGTACTCCGTAGGCATCCATTGTGACGTTGAAAATGGACATCTGTTGGCTGGATGACCACCATGGCTATACAGGATGTCAACGGTCATGCACAGAAGGACATCACCAACACAAGGTGTTACTGGGCATGGCCACATGCTTAGTAATACACGTCCGTTCGAACTGTACTGTGTGTCGATCTACACAACGGCGTACTGGGCATGCTCATACACATAGCATTTGCAAAGGGCCATCTTGCATGCGGACGGAGTCTCAACTCGCAAGGGCTCAGTTGGGACTGTCATGTGTGTCCATCTACACAACAGCGTACTGGGCATGCTCACACACTTAGCATTTGCAATGGGCCATCTTGCATGCAGATGGAGTCTAGACATGGAAGGGCACAGTAAGGCATAACTGTCCCCACGCACAGAGCAGTCACACACATGCAGTGACCAGCACATGCTCAGCTGCCATCACAGCTGCCACAGGTGCAGATCACAGATGTACACACCGCAGTCTACACTGTAGCCCCCGAGACATCACCATGTCATTGCTGCAGCAGTACACAGCCATACATTACCACAACACTGTGTGACACATGACCAGTGGACTGTACAGAGGTCTATAGCAACTGTGCAGGGTACACATGTACTGAGAGCGTTCCAACAGGTGTTATGCATTGCAAGTATACCACTATACATGACCAGGTCAGCTCAAGACATACCAGGTGCTCCGGGTGGTACACAGCTGTGACACACGAGTGTTGCTGTACACCAACGAACACGCATGTTTGGATATGTCAAACATGTGATTGCAGTGGATATGTGCATGGACCACACACAACACATATGTACATAGCTAAGACTTTGCTGTCCCCCGTGCAGAACAGTGGCCTAAGCAATCATACGCACGCAAATGGAAAGTGGGTCCATGTCTGTTGAATGCTCACAGTACAGGAGGTAGCAATGTCAGAGGACATTCCCCTGTAGTAGTCACCCATGATATCATACCACAGTCCATGTGTCATGTATGTCAACACACATGTCCACCAATAGCAATGCATACAAACATGGCTACAGGATTGACATGTAGGACCAACAAACATGTACAATCTGTACTGTGCATGCAGCATCCATGCATGTGCAGTGGCCAATGTCCGTACCACAGCTGTGCCCAACTACAACATGCTGTCGCAATACAGCCCCATCATTGACACCTGTATATGGTGATTTACAGACAGCACAGTTGGTTGTACATCCAGTATGGAGGGATCTGTGTACATAACGTGGTGATCCACCTGTGCAGATGTATGTGTGCCAGGGATGGCTCACAGGTGTGTCACACGCCACCCTGCCATGCCATGTGCAAACAGTATGCTATGTCACTGTTACTTGATGGTGATGACTTAACGCATACACAGCGGTCAGGTGTAGCCAACTGTATGTCACGTGACACCTGTATCACTGACTTCCACCCATGTGCACATAGCCACACAATTGCCTGACATAGCGTTGGTACACATACTGCGGACAGTACCGCTGCATGTCTATCAAACAGATTATCGTATTGCAGGTGTATCATTCCCAGCACTGTCATGTGTGTCCACTTGTGTGACCACACATGCCACATATGGTGGGGACTACGTTCCAGATGTAACACATCCCTGTACACCGTTGTACAGATCTGTACATACTGCAGTGTGGAAAGCATGAGGTCGGCAGGTGTGGTGCATCACACACATCGGCTATCCATACACACATAGCTGGTCACCACAGTGTGTCTGTGTATGTATGTATGGCTGTCTGGTGCTTGGTGTGAGGGTGTATGCTACCATACTGTGGAAACAGGATTACTAACCCCTCATGGTGATGCAGTCTACTACCCCGTTGATGCCATTGGTCCCAGCCATACTGGCTACCTGTGCATGTCCCTTCCCTGTGCCACATCGTGTGGGTGCAAAGTACTGCAAGGGTGATGGCAACATAGGCACGGGTCCACACATGAACATTATGGGGTGTGTTATAGTGCTGTAGACCCCGTGAATGTGGCCATGTACCTGTACTGTGACAGAGTAATACTGCTACACAGTGTGGCCTCATGCTATCAGGTGGCCTCTAATGTCATCATTGGCCTGACCGCTGTGTACAACCCATGCACCATGTCAACATACCTGTAATGTTTCCCGGTATGTATGTCACATATCTGTCCGCTGTAGCCTGTTCAACTGACCACATGCTTCAGGTGAAGTATGTGTGGACATCTGTGTCATGTTCAGACATCTGTGTCATGTCCGACTGTCCAACAGTCGGGTTGAGAGTTCGTTTAGCATGCTGATATTGCCATACGTGCCTGTGAGTACTCCACAGTTACACATGGGGGACTGCAAACATTGCTACCTGTAGGCACATGCCAGTACACCATAGGAGGGAACCAGGGCATTACCAACATGCTGTTACTGTTGTAACTGAGACACATACTGTGAACATATCACAATGCATGCTGCACCTGGACTACATGGTATGACTGGTGCATGTTGACAGTACACCACTGATGTCACATACACATCTCTCAGTATTCACACACATCCAATGCAACATACACATCCCTCAATATGCATACACAAGTAATGTGAGATACACCTCTCACATCTCAGTATTCACACATGACCAATACAACATACACATCCCGCAATATACCTACACATTTAATGTTAGATACACATCTCTAGTCTGTTCACCCTGTGCATCAGACCATATGAGCATTTCCCTGCACCAATGGTGTGGATGACAGGGATGTGGCACAGGCTTCATCATATGCACAGGGTGATACTTTTTGCCAGGGGCATAGGCTGCACCAATGGATGACATCATGTGTGCAGTTAAGGGCCAGTGATTCGAATGGACATGTCTGTTCCATATGAATGTGGGTGTTGTGGAGCCCTACAGTTGTGTTCACTGTGTGCATGTATGTGTTCACACAGTTCTGTCATTTGTGAGGCCTACACAAGGGTATTATGGACAGCTCCAGAATGTATAGACCAGGTTGTACAGCTCACTGTGACCGGACATGGCCACGTGTCCTGTGCCTGCCAGGGGTTGCACAGGCACTACCAGGCAGAGGTACAGAATGGCTACTGTCCGACGACACATGGCCACTGGAACCATGTACCCGCAGGGAACGTCCAGGGCCATGTCCACGGGGCCTGGTGTGGACATCACAGCACCAGCTGCACTGCTACTGCTACCGGCACTATGGGAGCGGCCATGTGAGGTGGCCCGCATGCGTTGACCTGCACTAGGTGGTGTAGCTGGCCTACGTCCATATGTCCTATGCCTCACCCCTACCAGATGTTCCAGCACAGACAGCTCACACTCATGGATTGCCATGCCACGGTCGAGGATTCTGACCATGTCACCCAATTGCCTGTCTAGAACATCAGCAAGCTGCTGTTGAGCACCTGCCAATGCCTGGATGTTGTTGTTTAGGGTACTGATAGCAGCCCTCTGCAGCCTCTGCCCTTCTCTGTTCTGCCATTCAGCATGTGCCTGTGCCGCCATTACCATCTGGAACATGCATCTGGTGATCCCAGCTGCTGCGCTATGTCCTGCAGGTGCATGTCTGCCAGAGGTCCTCCTACAAGCAGCACCAGCCACATGCCTGTGTGGCACATCTGCAGTCAGTATACTGCCACCATGGTGTGGAGACTCACCTTCTGTAGCCATCACACATTCCTGTTCAACGCTAACAATCGATGACTGTCCTTCCTCTATGGCCACTGTACATGCGGTATGTGTTGGCAGCTGAACTATGTGCGGGGAAGAGGGGGTCATAGCTGGGATGGCAACCATCGGCACAGATTCCACCCCTGACATCCCTGCCTGTACCTCGTGCATATGTTCATCACTGCTAGCATCTGTGGGGACACTATCAGATGGACCACAAGAGTTCCTGTTCAATGCTAACAATCGATGACTGTCCTTCCTCTATGGCCACTGTACATGCGGTATGTGTTGGCAGCTGAACTGTGTGCGGGGAAGAGGGGGACATAGCTGGGATGGCAACCGTTGGCACAGATTCCACCCCTGACATCCCTGCTTGTACCTCGTGCATATGTTCATCACTGCTAGCATCTGTGGGGACACTATCAGATGGACCACAAGAGGGTAACGCACCTTCATCACCTGTGAATGCAAAGAAATACTCTACATTACAATAGACACACCAACACACACACACACCAACACACACACACACACACACACACACACACACACACACACACACACACACACACACACACACACACACACACACACACACACACACACACACCGACACACACACACACACACACACACACACACACACACACACACACACACACACACACTGACACACACACTGACACACCATGCATGTGACATGACAGATGGCATGCAGCATGCTTGTGATATAGCTGACACCATGCAGCTCAGACATCAATAGTGTTTGTAAGCATACCCTCTGGAATGCACACTACAGCAGGCAGGTGTCATATCATTATCCAAGCAATTCACACAATCATGGTAGCATGCATGCATCCCCGTGATACACCATGTGGACCAGAACAGGATAACAGTACACATGGCTGACGTGACCTTGACATGTAATCTGCTGATATGTTCATTAACATGCATGCATGCCTGACACAATGGTGTCATGACACATGTACAGCATCATACTGGGAATCACATTGTGGTGTTGTCCATATGCCTTACAGATAGACTGCATGTTGAGCAAATGTGCATGGGCATGGAAGGGGACTGGGCCATCTACATTGCTGTACAGTGTGATGTACAGACACTGTGCCATTGCATGGCATCATGAGGCATCTATATTGCTAAACAGTGCATGTTATGTACACATTGCATATCCAGAACTGCATGCATACCCATGACATACCTGTGGATTGTGACCTATGATGCTGAGGTGTATACACACCCAACCATGCTGTGTCATGTGTCAGGTCACTGGAGGACATACAGATGACACCCCTGCATGATGACTACAGAGTGTTAGCTGCCTGGCAACCATGTCCATACATAGCGGACCTGTCACATCACCATTTCACACATGACATTGATGTACCACACACACATGGTGCACAGCTAACAGTGATGTCCTACGGCAGGGGGGAGATGTACTGTTTCTGTGGCCTGGTGTCACTGTCAGTGGAATCTGTGAAGGTGACTACCATCATGCTATGACACAGACAGCATGTTCAACACATCTTATGAGGTACATGTCACTGACACCTCCGCTAGCTGTGCACAAGCAGTTATGATGTGCAGCGTACCACATCACCTGTACAATCGGTCTAGTATGGCTGTACTTGGACCATGTGTGGACAAAGTGGGACAGGGTGTATCCACATCCCATCTTCTGTGTGGCTACGTGTCTCTGGCCATCCCCCATGGCCATGTGTGCACATGTGTTGGTCATGTATTTGATGGCCGTCTATCACACATGTCTGTGTTGTCCCATATGACATACACCCATAGATGTTGGTTATGTCACCATCCACAGGGCTATGCAGACAACAGGTGTATGTGGGGTATGGGTTATGGGGAATTGTGACAATATTGCAACCAAAATGCTACGTGTCTCGGACATGTCGGAAGGAACATCACCATGTGTGAAACCTTTGCAGGGGCATATAACACAATGGTGATGCCTGTGGTCTGCCCATATCACAGCGCACTGTGCGGTACTGGTTTGTGTACCACATATTCTGTTCCACTGTATAGTACATATGCTTCCATTGTAGAACACCTCCACCATTGTATGCACAGCTGGACACACATGCAGCAATGACAAATACTGTAGTTTCATGTCTGTGTATCATTTCAGTTGTATATATTGCACATGGGTGGCCTGTGTGGATGATGGGTGATGTAACCTGTATATCCAATATATTAACTGGCCACATGGCGAATAGATCTATGCTGTGACATGCCTGATACTGATGATAGACTCACCTGCAATGGACTCTTGTCTGTGCGGCATGCCAGAGGTACCTGTATAGGGTGACACAGCAGTATGAACATTATCCATGACTGTATGACAGCCACAGGGTGCACAGTGCAGGTTAACACATTCACCTGTACAATAGCATATAGTCAGCACATGTGTGCATACCATACCTCTAAACCTCTTAGAACAATAAATGTGGACAACGCCTATTATGATGGGGGACATATAGGGACAACTGTGACATATTGCTCTTACTAACCCGGATATTTGATAGACCAATAGGTTTGCATGCACATGGGTTTGCAACAGAATGTGCAGTCATAAACACAACTGTATGTCATCATAAACACAACTGTATGTCATCATTTAATGACTCCATTCCTCAGCTATTTGCCAGAAAGGGACAGATATTAAGGGGAACACACCGACAATATGAGGCTGACATCTGGACATCCTGCAATTACCTGTACAGTTTGGAGGTATGGTGCATACACAGGGTAGCATAAAGCATGTGTGTCCACAAACCTTGCATATGTTGTTACTTTACATGATGTACACTGACACATGCACATATGTGGGATATACTGGCCATATGTACAGTACTGACTTACCAGGCAACTCCAGGCTCGTTGGTTGGGAGACACCCACCTCCACGATGGCAGCTACTGTTTGTGGGGGCTGTTCTGAGGGTGTTCCCAGACTGGCCTGTAGCTCCTCCGTGTGTGTGAGTGGAGGCTGGGTAGGTGGCCCACCACCCGTACCACCTTGTTTTCTGGCGATTGCAGTGGCACGTTGTTTTGCATGATGTATGAGGTCCGTGCAGTGTCTGCGCACCTGCTGGTAGGTGCGGTTGTGGCTGCCCACTTTGTTGACCCTCCTGCGAAGGTCTTGCCACAGGTCATCCCACTGCTGTGCATGCTGTGGAACGTGGCTGAATAACGCCTCACAGTTCTCATGGAGGTACGGTATTACAACATCATCCTCCTGTCGGCTATATGCTGGTAGACGTGTACGCGGCATTATCTGTAAGACATGATGAAGGTGACAGGTCACATTTACAGACATGTACAGTGATACTGCTGCACATACATTCTAGTACATTCGCACAGTTATTTTTGCAAATCAACATGACACTAACATGATTGGCATGTATGTGTCCCACACATGTAACACCCAGTATGCATTAGATATCATCCCCATATATGTGTGTCACCTCATTAGTGTTCCTACTGCATGTGAGATCAGTCTCCATGTGGAAATGTCTGTTTGCATGCATTGGTGTTCTTACCTATCTACCCATGCCTGATGTATCCATGGTAATGCTGTTGACCTAGATGCTGTGGAAATGTCACATATCAACACGGATACAACCTTACTGGACTTGGGCAGTGACAATGCACCAAGTATGCATGGAAACCTGTACATGCATCTGTTTTTCCATAGACATCTACAATGTACAGCTGTTCAATATCCTGCCACGGATCACCTGTGTTGCACATGTGATAGACATGGGACAGTGGCTAGTCGGACGTCATTTGCAGGTAAGGTTATCGGCTATAACATGTACGGGCTGGGTTTCCTAGCTGTATCCGACACCCATTATGCCACCATGAGGGGCATCAGTGACACATTACTGATCCAGATAGATGATACTACATCTACCATACGGCCATCGCACCATGTATGGCAGGGGTGATATGTGCAGCTATGTGGACAGGGCTGCATGGTATGGTGGGAGTATGGCACAGGGATCTGTCCAGCATGTGGCCATCCTAGTCGTATGAAGGTGGTTGTCCATAACGTATGTCTTTCAGATCAGGCTATGGACATGTAGCATGTCTAACAGCATAGTGTCGCATATGTCTGTATGCAAGGTGGATAGCATGCTGCATACTGGAGGTGAGTATTGTGGAGGCTGGTATTGGCCATCCACACATGGGCTATACCCCTGGAGGGTGATGTGTATTCCAATATTGGTCATACGGGTGCTGTGTATGCCTGTCCAATGATCTCCGTGCACATGGATACCAACCTGTCATATCATGGGTACCTCGGATGACTACCTAAAGGGCCAGGGAGATGACTCTAGCTCAGGGAGGTGTACTACATTACACCATCCCTAACACAGTGTCCATACTGTTGACCACAGCCTAGGTGTTTTCTAATGGGTACGGGGGTATTCCCCTACTGGTGTCATTGCTGATATCATCCACCAGAATGTGCACATATATCACACACATCACACACACAGTCTGTTCTGTATGTTGTTCACAACACTGTGACAACAATTGCCCATAGGTCATGGCCATTCACGTCATTACATACTCAGATGGCTGACATTTGTCTGTGTAGTATGGGCTACAATGCGGGTGGGGTACAACACATTAACCCTGGTTTACTGTAGCTGACACTGTGGGATATGCACATGTCACTGTAGCACCTTTGGTAGTTGTAAGTCTGTCAACAGGCCACTAGTAGAACACTCCTGTGACATACACAGGCATCTGTAGCCGAACATCCGTACTGTCTTGTACATCTGTACTGCTAACATCTACATTGATTATGGTTCATGAACCTGCAGCCCATACCCGGCAGTGTTCTGATGCGGTGCCACCAATCATGACTGTTGTCAATACATGTGGGTTGATAGTATACAACACCCTATCTGTAATGTGTGGGCATGCTCAGCACATCTTCAGGGCTTCTTGGCACGTTATGTGCTACTGCTTAGTTTAGCACCCATTTCACACCAGTCCTCACAGGTACACTGTCTGTCCAAACATTTCCAGCTTGATAGCTTTACAACAGCTGTCGTACATACATCACTCACATGGTTTCCATGGCCTGTCCACCTGCCACGTACCACTTATATACAGGCATGTCCAACTGGCACGTACCAGTGCTATTGCCTGTCACTGTGATGACTATGTTGTACATGTGGCAATAGAGCTATTCTCATGCCCACAGTCAATGCACACCTCCCAACATACAACAGTACAGCCTGTGGGGGATGTACATATGCAGCCCTGCTGGGGCTTATACTGTCACCAACCCTGACTGCACCTGACAGTCATGTGGGGTTGTGCAACATTGGCATCACACCCCACACATCACATGGTCCCACATGATCCCCACCACAGGCCACACATATGGAGACACCTTGTACAGTACCCCTCCATACTCTGTGTGGGCACCAACAACAGCTCACATAGTCAAACACAGCCACACCAACCTGTAGCCCACAGACACGTGTGCCCATCACATACAGCTAATAGGGTGTCAGAATATACTCAACACACCTGTCTTAGGTGACTGTCGGCAGTCACACTGCTGTTCCACTCAGCAGGCTACACAAGGCGATAGTCACTTACATCTTGCTGTCCAGTAACTGGTTCTGCAACATAACCTATGCACACATGCCACAAGTCAGCAGGTACGGTGTGACTCCCCTTCCATGTTTGCGTGACAGACATTGTCACTCAGGGCACAGACTACATGTGCAGGGACATGCAATAGCCCACCAGTGTTGTCACCCTGCTGGTGTGGTCCACGCCCTGGGAAGCATTTTGCGTTCATCCAGACCTGTTATCACTGTACTACGAATGACTGTGTCACTCCCAACAGTTGTCCCTGCTTCTGCTGTCATTCCACAGGCATCTAGTATACGTCCACTTTGACAGACCCGGCCAAACAACATGATGCTTTGGCACAGTTGACCTGCACCTGTCAGCCCTGGGAGTACGGATCACATGTTGGTCTCTTACTGCTTTTATACTGCCTGTCTTGCACAGTGCCCAATAACAGTCACCACCAGAATGGGAACAGGCTAGCAAAGCATGTGGTCATGTCACACAATGCTTGTCATCATCCTCTGTGATGCACGCAGGTAAGGCACACCTGATACTGCACCACTGCAATATCTTTGCAGTGACTGGGACCTACCTCTTAGCTCTGCAGAGCACACCTGCATTGACTGGGTATAGACAGACCGTACCTCTCAGGCACATACCTGGACTGGCACACCCACAGCAGAGGTGTCCCCATATTCCACGATGTTGTACACACATCCCGGCTGGTTACTTCACACAATGCATCACAGGTGCTCCACGTGCATATGACTGTGTCCGGAACTACTGCTGCTATTAATGTGAGACTGACAGTAACCCACACCTAACTGTGTTAGCCGCACATGTACTGACACATTAGGCGTACATTGTGCATGAGTCATAACCTTCGCTCAGCTGGTTCGACCCATACACCACCTCCAGGACCAACAGTATCCTTGACATGGACACTACCAACATGTGACTGCTGTTCGACACCTGTGTTTGTCCCCTCATTGGTGGAATCTGAACATCTGCTACCCACCCTTGTAAGCCACATACTGTGACCACACACTTCACGGCATACACAGTAGATGAGTACTACAACACTAACTACAGATGTCGTATGACAGTGGTAGTTGTCATGACACACGTGCAGGTGGACAATGCACATGCAAATGCTGAGACATACCCCAGTGCACTTCAATAGCATGTACACGACAATGTGGTTCATGCTATTCCACACAGGGTCATGCAGGTACACACTAGAATACAGACAACACTCTGGGGGTGCAGTCCCATGGACATACTTTACAACAACAGGTGGGGGCTTTTACACAGTGGTGTACATTCCCATGGGCGGGGTGACTCACTGGTCAGCCTCACTAGGGCCACAGGATCCCATATCACATACACCATAACTAGCTACATACACATTAATGTGACACATTCCGAGATGTACCACAGGGCATTTTGGTGGTATGTCAGTTGTCGTATGCAATACCCACATCTGCTCACACATACAACTGTCACTCTGGAACATGACAGTAACAGGTGATGTTGGCAACATCCTGTCTGATGGCTTCATTGATAACATTACACCCTCTCACTCCCTGCAGGGCCACATTCCTTGCAGGTGTACCTGCAGTCACACCTACACAGTACTGACCTGCACTCTATATGTCCTAGGACACAGGCCTCTTGTCACCCTGCAATATCCCAGGCTGTGATGCCCACAGAACTCTGAACAGCATTTCTCCCCACTGGGACACCATATTCAGTAATAGCCTTGTACCAGACTTTGTGGCCCCTGACTGTCACCCAGCGACTGTAACACTCCTCACAGGTGGTGCCACACTACACGACTGGGACTATTGCCCTACACACCTCACTGGTCTGTTATGCATGGCTATAGGGCAAATAATCATGGACATCATTCGTCGAGTCTCTGTTGTGCCCCAGTCCTTTGATGCCAGCTGGGTTGGTCTTGTTGAGGCCACAGCATGCCTCCTACACCTGTTGAACACCTTTCCTACAGTTGCCAGAGTTGTTGATGACAGCACGGGTGTCCACACAGCCTGCATTTTCCTCTTGCTGCCATTCAGCACCGTTCTCCATTCTGGTTTTGACTACATACACATCCACCTGCACATCACAACATATGTCTCCGGATGTTAAGCAATGTGGCTAATGGATGGGACACACACACTGAGGGTGGCATACCAAATCACATACTGCAATCCAGTTACACTTGACTTACCACAGTCCTCATTCATGGGGGCCTCATGTTCGGTATATGCTTCCCTGAGGTACAGACTACCACTGAGGGGACTTCTGTGCCTAGCTTTACAGACCACTGCATACCCAGCGCCATTGTTGCTCCACCAGCTGATACAGACCCCATCCATACAGGTGTCAGTGTGACAGATACCGATATGAACATCATGGCCTCTACCTGCATGACACGTGGTGTGTACATCACCTTTGCAGTACACCATCCACCCACTGGTTATCACATAGGTGTTATTCCCCTACCTACATGTTGCATTGTACATGTGTGTAAGACACATGTATGTCACACACACTCCTGTGATTACCACATTGCCACTGTGGTGTGGATATCCTTCTACATGTTCACATGTGTCTGTCCTGGGTGTGTAGCTGGTACATAGGCACCCATTGTACCTCTGAACACCGGATGTATACACACATCCATGGGTACAGCACCCCGTGTAGGGTGTACCTTACACAACAGCTTTACATACCCCAACATTAATATGCCATGATGTTTATTGAGCTACACCTGGTGACATATGCGGCTTACGTACAGACACCACATCTGTACACATTTGCAGACTGCATACTCAGGGATGATGTCTGCTGTACAGACAGGGCCCATGTCTGCAAATATGTTTATGGATATACTCCGCATACATGACATACACAATAGCCACTATGACCATGATGCTCATGGATATGTGCACACACGCGACTGTGTGTGGCATGTGCTTGAGGGTTGCATTCCCAGACCGAACACTCACCATGCTTTGGGACATGTTTCCTATGTACATCACACATGGACAGTCAGTAGCAGCGTTCATGTGATACCTCGCTTGCTGGATGGTGGACACATGTATGCCAGGGATCACTGCAGTGGCTGTACTGTGCAGTGATGCAGGTTACGCATGGCTGTTCTGTTCACAGGACACTACCCTGGAGAGGTACCACTGGTTTGCACACTGTAGTTGTTGTTACACATTGACTTGCCAGACTGCATGGTACACCACTATGAACCTGTGCAGCTATTACATGTCCTTTGTGCATGGTTACTGGTATAGCCCTTCCAGTTAGATTGGCTGTCACACTATTACAATGTCCCGTGACTACAGGCCATATGTCTACTGTTATTGTACATGCCAATCATGTTCATG
Source organism: Protopterus annectens (assembly GCF_019279795.1). Lineage (NCBI taxonomy): Eukaryota > Metazoa > Chordata > Ceratodontiformes > Protopteridae > Protopterus > Protopterus annectens. The sequence goes on along the minus strand of NC_056732.1, from coordinate 1,205,567,019 downwards.
TTTGTCTGTCACATCTCTTCCGCTATTCTAGTAAGGGAGTAATGTTTGCATCCTTTGCAAATGCACAGAGTGGAGTACATAGTTATTTCATCATAACTGTTTATACATATCTTAATTACATAGTACTCGCATCACTATATGATACCTTTGTTATGCATCATATGCCTGTTCTCCTGTGTAACATATCTGACGTATCAATCTACTGTACTATACATTGCACATGTTTTACATGGTATCCCATAATTCAACCATTACTTGCACAGAGGCTCCACCTTAGACATGTCATTGAAGTTATATGCACATACACATGCGTACTGTTACAGTATAGCTACATATACTATCCCCTGCTATGGCACGTACCTATTGGACATACCCTGCCACTGACGGCGGGTCGTATGACATTGTTCTGTTTAATGCCGTCATGTTGCATCCCTTGTGGTGTCTGTGCTTTTACCGTGTGGCCCACTGCTGGACGCACATCTTCTACAAGCATTGGTATGATCAGCGAAACATCACTACATAAATACCATTCCCCGCTTTATGCATGGCGGACACTGTTAATTACTGCAAACCAGGCTATGCATACACTGACATTACATAATTCAGAACATACTATACATACTGCTAAGTGTTATACATACCTTGATATCGTTCTGGTGTTTCGTCTCTATCTCGCTCCTCTGTATCACTCTTTCAACTGTTATGTAAAGCATACAGTTTGCATATCTGGCAAGTCATCCTTATATATGTTTATACCTGCAATCTGTGGTTTATTGCCGCCAATTGGTGGTCCGGTGTGACTAATTATGTGCACTTCAGCTGTGCAGCTACTCCATTTGCCAATTACACGGCAGCAGTGGGGTATAATTGAATTCTTCACCTGGGCATTGGCCATTTGCCCTGCCTTCGGGGAGACAGCCTGTATTGTGTTTTGTTGTTTGTAATTGCAACTGCTTTGTGTAGAGCCAAGTCTATTTTGGGGTCATGTCTCCCGTGGATTGTGTGTGATTCTACCTGTGATTGTACCTGCCATCCCACCCATCTGATAAAGGACTATTGCAAACACCTGTAACATCGCCGTTTGTTCCGTTATACGATGGATACAATTTTGCATGGCGCCTTTAAATGTCTCTCACAAGGTATGTCAATGGTTCAGCAGATGTAATTGACTAACTAGATGTTTGGGCTGTGGTTACAGTCTGTATTGCTATTGTTTACAGTGTGGGGGATGTAGGCGGGTGTACGTAGCATATACGGTTTTGTGGGGCTTGCATTTCTACGTAGTCCATATATATGTGTATGGGCCCCTTCCCTAATTACAGTGCTATCACTTAATAGACTTCTATTATGGGAATTTACTGTGGGCCGTTGTTAATTGGATTCAATATGGTATGCAGGTGTGATTGATACTTCCATACCTCCGGATGTACGGCAATATGTGCAGAGATATTTGTAAATGAACGCTATCCCGTGTATGTCTGCCCCAGATGTTTGCTGTCATTGCAGTGGTGTTGGTGTCAGACCCTCTGTCACATGGCTTGCTACCTTTTCATATGGCCATAGTTGGACACTTGCGGGTCACACAGTGGTGTTTACAGGCTGACATATGGCCACGGTCAGTACACAGGATAGCACATACTTTTATCCTCATTACAAAACTATTGTTCTTGGTCCTTCACTACGTATCGGTTTGCATGTAACATTTCCGTTTCTTATAAACAGGCATGAGTATTTCCTGCAACTATCGCATATTATGTGGGACATACTAATGTCCTACACTCATGGACAGTTGCCCTTTCTAATATTTCATGTCAGGACACACCTGCCCAGGGGGGGCCATCCCTCCCAATGAGAAGTCAGAGGGGGAATCACCAGCTGCTGTGGATGTAGGCATACATAGGTCTGCTCAGTATGCCCTTGTATTGGCTAAGAGACAATGCATAGCGCACTCCTTCACCACCTAGGGGCCTAAAACCTTCCTCCTATTCACATACATATAGTAACATGGATGTCAGACACCTCTCACAAACTTTACTTCCCCATGTATTGGCTGTGTACTGCTTGCATCAGACAAAGTCAGCCCTGAACTAAAACTGCATCAACTGCTGCATTTACAAGACAAGCCCTCAACCTGGAGTGTATTGTTTAATAATATGACTGTGTGGCATATCCTTGTATTCCATTACTTGGTCCAGTAAGCAAGTAAAAGGTGGGAGTTCTGTACATAACTTACCTTAGCATTTGACAGCAGAGATTTACTTGATTTTATGTGTCCATTACTAAGTAGCAGGCCTCAGGCATCAAAGATTCACACAGTCTCACCTCTCAAAAGTACTGATGATAACTGCATGCCCTAAGTTTAGCACCATATGTTTGTACTGGAAAATGATTAGAGAGAGAAGTTAGAAAGTCATGATATACATTGCAGTTTCTGACTTCACAACCCTCACAAGATCATTGACTATAAAACTGGAAAATGTGATGCTATCAACTGTCTAACTTTCCAAGGACAATATAAGTCGGTGATACAATTACCAATTCAACACCACAAATGCAGATATACTAAGCACTAAACTAGCTATGCACACTGAGCATCAGACACAAAGCTTTTGTATCCATGAATCCAAAAGATCAAAAACAGGGATATGGCACAGTTATCATCACTTTAACAGGGTGTTGTGTGTGGGGAGAAGGAAGACTAAGTTGACGCAAAAGGTCAGTGAGTGTTTGTGAGTAAAAAAGAGAAGAAGGCAGACATGTGGATAATTCAAAAAATGGCCAGTGAGACAAAATGAGTAACTGGTATGTGTGTCTGTAGGGGTCCTCCAGGTGAAATCGCTGTATGAGTGTCTGCATGAACACAGCCAAGCTCTATGCTGCCTCTACGTCTTGGTATGTTGGACAGGTGTGAACCATGCATGGTAGAGCTGGCAATTCATAATTGTCATCCCTGACCATGAGAACTGGCTTTGCCAGGAGTTGCACTGGCATGTCCATGCCCACAATTAGATGCAGTGCTGCTACATAAATGTGACTGATGTCTGCTGGATGAGCTGCCTTCACAGGGATGCCCAGGGCCACAACCCCATGGCCTGCCATGTCTGGGTGTGGATAGTACACTCACTGATGCAACAGTGGAAGTACTTCCACTGTTGGAGCATGATCTGGCCAGCCACATTGGCTGACAGCAGATGATGTGGCTGACCTATGTTCATGAGGATGTCATTCTTCTCCCAGCAGAAGTTCCATCATACACATGGCTTGTTCTATGAGAGACACCTCTTGGTCCATTACAGACAACTCTTGTTCCACTGTGTCATTCATCCAATCCAGTGAATCAGCAAAACAATGGAGGCACTCACTCATATCAGAGTATGCCACATCCACAGCCCTGTGCATTTGTCTGCAGCATGTATGGGAATGTGCTTGTGCCTCCATGTTGGCACTAAACATATCTTGAGTGGTACGGGAAGAGACACCTGCAAAAGATGGACGAGGGACAGCAGGCCCACGTGGTGCACCTCTATCAATCCTTCTGCATGGCACCTTGCTCACACTTTGGCTGCTACCAGACTCAACAGGCAGTGAAGCCACAGTAGCCACCCTTCCCTGATCAATGTCCTCCACCTCCACTTGTCCAATATCTGTGGGCTCACTGGACTGGATAGGCATAGGCCTACTGGCTGTGTCCAAAAGAAATGCAGGGAATGGCTGTATTTTAACCTCCATATCAGGTTCAAACTCTGCACCCCCTGACTGTGCCCCATTTTGGCCACAGTCATCATCAGAGTCTGCTGATAGACTAACATCAGGTGGCACAGGGTCCACACTCCCACTGTCATGATCACCTGTAATAAAAAGCAAGAAACCCAGGAATAAATGAATACCTGCACTACTATAGTGCAGTATATGCTAACAAGCTAACAGTACTCCCACTATTATAGACAGTACAGCAGTACACACAACAGGCCTAAGATCAACATAACACACTACAATATGTCCTTAAATTTCTCAGCAGGACTGATATAAAAATGTTTACCTTACCATCTGCAGGTGAGATTCTCCTTTGTAATCCACATGGTCCTGGAAGAAGTTCAGCAAGAGGTAAGGACAACATCATCACAATTAACAATAACATAGGGGGTAATATATTTACCCCTTTATATGTCCATTAACTATAATTTCAACAAGAACATAGCCGACAAATGTAACATAAACTTGTAACTCTAGCAATCTTCAATCCCCCCCAAAAAAGACATGTGACACAGTATTAACTTACTGATTTTAATTGTTTTACTATACAACAGTATTTAACTGTTCAGATAGCAAAGCCTGCCTGGAAGTTCATTCTGGGATGTGCTTACTGTCTTGGAAACTGTTACTCTGACATCCTGGACATGCTGTACTGCACTCTCCAGTGAGCTATCTGGATCTCTGATATTGACCAGAAATTCTTCAATGAGGGCTGGGGGTGGCTGCTTAGCAGCCCTCTCCTGGTAATCATCTGGTCATGGCCCACTGCAGCTGTTTTCCTCCGTGCAGATGTGATAATGTCAGTGGCCCTGTGATGCACCTGCTCATATGTTCTGCCATGGCCACCCATGGCACTGACATCAACTACTATCTGCCATCATATTTGCATCCTATGTGCCATATCTGTCTGTCCCCTTTCCAGCAGAAAAGCACCACATTGCTTAAAGCCATCCACAAACACTAAGTTCATGGTACTGGTGAAGGGGGGTCTCCATGGATTGACACACCTGAGCGGCATACTCGTAGGTGTCCTTAAAGACAACAGAAGAATAATACACATAAGTATCACATAACTACAAAATAACTGTTTCCAGATAAAACAGAAAAGGTAGCCAGTCAGTATTACCCACTAGAGAAATACATAAACAGTCTACAGATGTGAAATACTAACAACAGGCAGGATGCAAAACAAGGAGAGTAACAAGAGCAACATATATTTGCTGTAACAGTAACTCACCTTTTCCTCCCCAAAAAGAACAGTCCATCTTTTTTCATGCCATAACAGAATCTCAGCTTTGCTCCCCCAAAACAACAGTCTATCCTTGTTTGTGCTATAACAGTAACTCAGCTTTGGTCTCCCCAAAGAGCAGTCTGTCCTTGTTTGTGCCATAACAACAAGTCAGCATTGCTCCCCCCACCCAAAACAACAGGGAAATTACTCATTTTGTGAACAAACCATCTTTGAAATGCTAAAACTGCTATCAAAGAACCTGTTCTTGAAACATTTGTACATATGTAGCACATAGCATTCCATTTTCATGTATTGACAATCATGTTTGCCTCTGAAATAGCTTGACAAACATGCACATGGCATCAGTACACTTCTAACTAATGCATACAGATAAAATTAGAAAAGCCTTTGCTTCAGATTTTTCTTAAAAATATTCCAGCATATGTGGTGTGGAGGTGACAAAATGGAAGCATACCTTATAAAATGTAATACTCCTCTGTACAGATATATCCTGAAGAAAAAGGGTTTTTGCAGTCTTCCAATCATATACAACTCTCCTCACCACTAGTTTGCCTAGCTACATGGTTGTCTTTTTATATGGTACAGATGCATGGCTGTTAGCATGGCAAAGATGCAAATGAGGCGCAAACTTATTAGAATTGCTGAATTCCAAACAATTGGATCTCTGTTGAAGGTAAACACAGTGAAGGCACTCCCGCAGTATTTGTTTTTAATGAATTGCAGTTGTGAATGATTAGTGCTTGGGAGAAGGAAAACACAGCACAGCAGGCTGCCTTACTGTCAGGTTAGATCTACAAAGAGTTATATGTTAGGTTGGAAATGTAAGCAATCACACACAAGTCACAGGTTGTGTTCCTTAATATCCAATCTGTCTTTCATTTGTTGGCAACTACATGTGATATGATTTCCATTTAATATCCTCACACATTTTAAGGCCAGTGATATACAACTGCTTACACACTACATGTCTCACATTACTGCTCAGTTAAACAAAGAATGGTCAACAAACACAGAAAGGTAAGGCAGAGCTATATATTTGCAAGCAATTATCATGACAGCTTGCGTGATCACTAGGTGCAATATATCCAAAATGTATACATGTACACATGACACTTGTATGGTTTGATATCAGTGAAGATGCTGCTGCTGTTGGCTGTGTGCATTTAGATGTATGTTCTTTGTTGCAAAGCTGTTTGCATGGCAAGGAGGGATAAGGCACCCATCCTATGTTCTGAAGGTGCATTGGTATGAGAGTTCTAATCCAGAGCTATGTAGAAATATGTCATGTGCACAAACATTTTCTAGTGTATATGTCATATATTGCATTCCTTCATTTCAAGTAACTCTCACTTTTTTTGGGGGAGGCACTATTTGCACAATGCACCACTTAGCACAAACTAGACAACTGGCCAGACAGGACCCAGACTGTCAAAAACAGAAACCAGATGTATTCAATTAGTAGTATTAGGCATTGCACAAACCTAAGTGACATTGTGAAATGGTTAACAACTAGACCTTTAAAAATTATTAGTGAAATGGGGAATGGAATTTAACTAGTTCTGTAGCAGCAGGTGTAAGTGTAGGGCTGGAGTACAGATGGTCCTGGTTTCTTGTACAGGATGTGCAACTATTATTTTACTGTTGTGACATTGCAGTTTATAGCAATGAACTGCAACACAGACAACTGCTTTCTCAATCTTCCTGTGGCAACAGGTGTAAATGTAGAAATGCCATATATATGCTCCTGGGTTTGAATGCAGCATATTCTGTACATTTCTACTGATGTTCCACTTCTCATTATAGTCACTCTCACTTATGGCACTTGACATGGTGTAACTGATATTAATTATATATATATATATATATATATATATATATATATATATATATATATATATGAGAGCTGAGGCACTAGTATTGTATCAGTTATGTATTCATTTATCTATTTATTATCACATTTATTCTCAAATGTGCGACTCTAGGTGTATTGTGTACTATATTTCTGCAACTGTATTTCTGCTTTCTGGACTGCCATGACTTTCCTATTTGGCTAACACACATATACAACTGCCTGTACATCCAATAACCTTGAATTTGCTTTGCTTGTTACTGTTGTGCTGGCGCTTACCATTGACCAAACACTGTGCTTGGAGGTGCATAATTCCAAGTACCATGTTTATGTAATGGTAAGCAGAGTACAACATTTTCAAACAGTGTTCACACTTCCAGTAAATGTGATTACTGCAGTTGGTGGGAAAGCATCATTCTCAATTGTTCTAGATCTGTGGCAGACATCAGGCATTTGTGGGGAAGGTGTGAGGTTTAGGGTGCAGAGATGGGGTGTCCAGGATCCCAAGATTTGTACTGGACTCCTAATTAAGAACCACAGTGCCAGGCTTTTGCAGGGGGACTATTCTGGCTCCCAGTGTAAGTCAGCAGCTTGAGGTAGTTTAGCCTGCTTTGTAATCAGTGCAACTGGTATCCCCTGCACTGGTGAACAATTTAGGCATCACTATAATGATATCCTGAGGAGGAAGAGGGATAACCTAGACCATTGGATCAGAGAATTATGGACTGTGGAAATCCTACACCTGTGTAAGCATAACTACAGACAGTACTTATAAAACGTAAAAGCAGCTGCCAGTGACAGGGAGGTCATTGCATGAACCCATTGGGATAGATTGGTGAGGATGATGGAAGCATGTGGTATGTATACAGCAGAATAGTAGTGTTATTCTAGTATTAAAAAGTTAAAGATTTTTTTTTGGTGTTTTATAGAGTTGTATCAAATTTGAATGCATTTGTCAACTGTAAAAGCAAGTATGCATGCATTAGTCTGCAGCACAACCAAGAATACAATACTACACTTTAGTCATAGTTTGTGGGTTAAATACCACACTTCCCAACTATACAATACTGTTAATTCTGCAATTTATATTTAAATTAAATTAAAACCTCAATACCAGTGACACAAATGCCCTGCTGTAAACAGTAATCTGCATAACTGGCACAGTCATATGTCCAAGATATGCACATATCAAAAAGTACTTGCTGCAGTTTGTAGTATAGTGCACATCTGTTAGGAGCTGGTAGTCTTAAAAGTAAAAGTTATTTGTTAGGAGCAGGTAGTCTTTAAAATAAAGGTAAGATAACTCAGTTATTTTTATCAATGAATTGTATGTCACATATGACGGTACTAATCTTATCTCTTTTTTTTTGTCACCCCAACCCTTATTTTCTATATTTTTATTTTATTTTTTTTTTATTATTATTTTTATTACATGTTATCAAAATGTGTTCATGTCATCCATGTGAACCACATCAGTAAATGTTCCACAGCACAGTGGGGTAGGCCCTCCCCGCAAGATCTGCCTCCCCCTCTCCACAGGCTCCAGCCTGCTAGCACTGCCTGTGCTGCCCATTCACTACCTGACCTCTTAGGTAGTCCTGCCATGGAGGATGGTCCAGTGGTAGCCCCCCTGGAACAGTAGTGAAGATGGTGACTTTATCACCCATGCTGAATTGCCAGAAATGGTGTGTAGGGTTGTGTGCCACACTGTAGGTGCATGCCTATGCTGGCTGGAAAGGCTGCTCTCCCTCAATTTGCATAATACCAGGAAGAGGAGATGCAGACGTCAGACACTCCAGCCAACAGTGGAGTGACATGACAGTGATGGCAGTCCAGTGGGTGAGAACTTGATTCTCACTGTCACCCAGCTTGATGACCTTTGGTTCATGATGTTGCAACCTCAACCCAATCATGATGTACCCCAACATTTTGTACCCATCACCTTCTCTGTCTCTTGTCTTGTTTGCCCAGTTGCTTCCTCTCCTACCCAACTTACTTCACCCAGAGAGTCCTATGTTCCTTCCCTAGCATTCATCTCTTTCAATAACAAAAAAAAAAAAAAAATGAGCACCTGTCCCACAAAAAAAAAAAAAAAAAAAAGAAAGAAAAGAAAAGTCATCCCATACATAGGTTCATAGGTTATAGGATGATACTAGGCTATTGGCCCAGAGGCCGTTATAAGCCTTGCCAAGAATTTCACAAATGTTCCTACAAAGTCAGCACCTGTTTCCTCTGTTCTGCAGTGACACAGGTGGGATCCCAAAGGTGTATTTTCTGCTTTCCATCCAATTGTCCAGGTTCTTCTTAAAGAGGGCTAGTGAGGTACTCTGCTTGACATGGAGATGGAGTCTATTCCACACATAGAGAGTCTTTGGGACAAATAACTTATCACACCAACCAGTTCTATTAATGTCACAGACCAGGTTGAGGTCTTCCATGCAGGTTGCTCGAGAGGAGTTTGACTTACAGATATGCAGGAACTCCATCAAGGCTGGGTCTGAGAAGGCCTTGTATACCAGATGCAGGTTGCCTCTAATCAGTTTGTATGAGACTGAGTAGAGGGACAGGGCTTTTAGCCTATTTGTATAGAATAGGTGTTTGAGACCCTGGATTTTCCTGGTTAGAACTTCTGTGGTCTTTCCAGCTGCTGCATGTGCTTGGCAAGGTACATGCCGAATGGGGCATTTTACTCCATAATGAGTCTGATAAGGGAGGAGTACAGGGATATTATTGCCTCCTTGTTCCTGGATGAAATACTTTTACTTATGAGGTGGGGTATATACAAAGCCTTACATAAAACAAGGCAATGTGGTGGTCAAAAGACAGGTTGCTATCAACCTGGGTGCCCAAGTGCCTCACAACTGATTGCATGTTTAGTAAGTTGTTATTAATGTGACAATTAGTGTGGACACCATTTTCCCTAAATGGAATAATGATGCATTTCTTGGCAATCAGTTTGAGGCCATGCTTCTGGCACCAGTCAATAGTTTGGGTAAGCTGTCTTAGAGGATGTTCACATCACTAGTGGAATTTAAGACAACATCCAGTTTACAGTCATCTTGCAAACTTGGTCAACCACAAACCAGTGGTTTTAGCTTGCATCTAAGAAAAGTATTTCCCAAACAGTAGAGTTCCCCAAGACCAATCCTGGGTTGCATCACTTGTTACGGGTCTATTATTAAAGGTGGCTTCTCCTATTTTGACTGAGTGGATTCTATCAGTGTGCCAGTTAGCTAGCAATCTGGTAACATAAGGGTTGATGCCTAGCTGGAAGAGTTGAACTATTATATCTGAGTGGGGAATAGTATCAAAGGCTTTGGTTAGGTCAAGGTAGGTGGTGTGCACCATCATCCCCTTTCCATGGCTTTGGTGACTGTTTTGAAGAAGTCAACCAAGTTTAACAGACATGAACTCCCTTTGACAAAACCAAACATGTGGTGTCAAGCGTTTGGAGGTTGACAATATCCTTGTTTATAAGGTCCATGATAATGCATTCAATGGCCTTGCAGATCAGGCTAGTTAGACTTATGGGCCTATAAATACCTGGGTCAGTGGTGCTCCCTGTTTATGTAGAGGGATGACAGTGGCAGTCCTGCATTCAGCTGGGACAAAGCAGGTGCTCAGGCTTTGGTTAAATAGGGTGTCCATTTTGCACAAGTGACTTCAGTCCAATTGTCTATACAACATGACTGTCTTGTGGTTACCCCTCTTTTTGGTGGTGACAGTCCAAATTCAGTTAATATTTGGCAGATATGTTCACTTTACACTGTTAAAAAGGATAGCTGTCATTCTTTCCTATCTTCCTACTGCACATTCATGCCCTGCTTTCCCTTTGCTCTTCCCCCTGCTTGCTCTCCATTTCACCACTGTACTATTTTCCCCATTTCTTTTCATTAATACATTATCGCATGATGGTGTGCATCACATACCAATGTGTAGCAATGGTAATGCAAAAGTAGTCAAATGTATTACATACAGCTGTAATTGAACCCAGTGCCAACTGGCCCCAAAAGGAATGTATCATTGCATTAACACATGCTGCCACAGAGTCAGTTAAATAGGAGGTATATTCCATAAACTCAATGCTAAGTTTGTTCTTCTCCCTGCTTGCCCCTCCCCCCTTCACTACTTTCGTACCTACCCCATTTTCACATCTTTAGTCTAGTCAAAAATTAGAATCATACACAACACACATAAGTAGCAGAAAAAGTAATGGATCCCTTCACTTTTTGGGCTCCATGATTGTGAAGAGGTGCACATCTCACACCAATGCACAGCAAAGGTGAGTGGTGGCAAAATGCAGCAACACATCTCGTATAAAGAATTCATGTCATTGCATTATAACTCTGTAATGAAAAGTATTTTAAAGTATTAGATACACTTGTCTTCAAAACCAGTACCATCTGGGTCAAAAAAGGAATATATTAATAGATTAACACCTGCTGCCACAGAATTGGGTGAGCAGCAGGTGTATTTCATAGACTCAGAACTAACTGTCAGACTTTAGCAATGCAGCTTGCATTTGTGCACTGCTTACCTATGTGCAACCATGTGTATCTCACATGTGTATGCATGTTGATAACCATTGCACAAACCCACTGCTTGCAGCACAATGGAAATGTTTATATTATGCCGTATTACTGCTGTTTACTGCCATTTCCTGTGTATGAAATGAAATTACATGTGTAAACATTACAGACTGAGGGCCCATTCCAACAATATGTCACATATTTACAATACAACTATCTGTTGCCACCCCCACCCACCCAGCACTGCAAGTGTCTCAGTACTTTTTCCACACATATATCAACCACAGTACAAAATGTAATATCAAATGTTTTGTGCTATGCAATGCACATCAGTCTGGTAATGTACAGAACTATAACCATTGAACCATATTCCTAAAAACACTTAAATGCAAGGCTAGGGAAGGAATCAGCATGGTAAATATCCACAGGGACATAAGTGACCTTCAACATACTTGACCCTACCCATTTTATTTTTTTCAAGGTAAATCTTGCTTATTAAACTTTGTGAACTTCTTGGATACTGACCCAACAGACCTGGATGAGGGATAATAGGACATATGGCCTATGTTGACTTATCCAAGGCCTTTGACACTATCCCCCATTCATGTGTCATAGTGAAGATCTCCAATTAAGCCTTACCGTAGTACAGGGATATGCAACTGGCTCATTGACATAACACACACTCTCAAAGTTGAGGACTGCACCTCTGCCAGTAGGCAATAATTTGCAAACTACTTGCCTAAAGCAAAGACAATGGTAGATGACATGTGATTTACCAAGAATGGAGATCACTGGTAACTGGATGCATTAATATAGAGTTCCCCAATGATGGCAACATATCACGGAAGGAGGTACCACACACAAGTGATTGGTGCCAAACTCACGGACCGAACCTTAAAGTATACCCATGCTAATTATGATATACATAGCATCCCTCTAAGCTCAAATACAGTGTTGTCAGATTTGGAAACACATGTTGATAGCAATCTACACTTTCATCTCTATGTGTCCATAGTGGTGACACACACATTCTACATTGCATGCATCATACATATTGACATCAAATTCAAGACCAAGGTGGTCTTACTGCTGCTGTACTCTGCCCTTATCAGACCATTAACTGTGTGCAATGCTCCCTTCTGTCTGTACCTCACCAGACACCTGCAGCAATTAGAGAAAACACAGAGTTGTGCCTGGGAGACTCCAGGGCCTCTAAACATGACACACATGGAAAGACTGAAAGACCTGTCAGTATACTCAGTATCACGGAGTAAGTAACCCATGACTGTCTACAGAGCAATCTCAGACTCTGCCCTAGTGGAAGTGCTGCACATCTGTAAATGAAATGGGACAAGAATAACTTGGTCTAGGGTTCTCAACTTAGCCTGTGATATAAACAGAACATGCTGGGGACACAGATATGTCCCCTAACAACTCATACTCTTCTGTAATAGACTCCCACTGCATGTAAATCAGTACTCTGCAATGACCCTGTTCAAGCTCAACCTTAACTACTAGTTGGGTGATTGTAAAGTCATTTTTAGGGCTGCACCTATGTCCCTCATGGACAGGACAAGTTAGTGCTGCTCACAAAACTGCTCTGCTAACAATGACCATAAAGCTATACTCAATAAGGTTACTTGAGTTTTTACACAGCTAGGGTTCTAAACACGGTAGGGCCAGTGTATAGATAAAGGTATGAGCTTATGCAGGTCTTCCAACATTTTGTCTCTCACATGGCCTGCTGATGATATCTAATATAAGTGTATCTGCAGTCTTCTGAAAACAGACTTGTGCTGTGCCACTTGCATAACATACTATGTTTTGTAATCTATGTACTTAGATCGGTATGTGTTCTGTTCTCACTACAGTCAGCTGTGTGGTTGTGTTTAGCCAGAAAAGCAGAAGTGTGTATCCTGCAGTTAGTGCTCCAATCCCAGATAGTACTTTAATACTTGCACATGCCTACAGATTAATTTCATGCAGGCCTCCCAACTCTGTCTTGTTCTTCTTAGGTAGGTGTTTTATTCTCACTGCAGTCAAGTGTGTGTGTGTGTGCGTGTGTGTGTGTGTGTGTGTGTGTGTGTGTGTGTGTGTGTGTGTGTGTGTGTGTGTGTATGTGTGTGTGTGTGTGTAAGAGCTGTTGCTTGACATTACTAAGATTATTTTACACCAGCATGTGGAACAATGTTATATTCTCCTCAACAGACACTTCTGATGTCATCAGCTATAAAATGTCTGAGACACTTCAAATTGGACTTGAGCTGTGACACTTTTAGAAAGTACTATGTTCTGTAGTCTGTGCACCTTAGAGAGGTGGGAGCTCTATTATCACTACAGTCAAGTGTGTGTGTGTGTGTGTGTGTGTGTGTGTGTGTGTGTGTGTGTGTGTGTGTGTGTGTGTGTGTGTGTGTGTGTGTGTGTGTGAGCTGTTGCCTGACAATACAGAGAGTATGTTACACCAGCATGTGTGGCACTGTTATATTCTCCTCAACAAACACTGCTGATGTCATCAGCTATAAAGTGTTGTCTGAGACATTCTAAACTAGACTTGAGTTGTGGAACTTGCATAAAGTACTATGTTCTGTAGCCTGTGCATTTAGATAGGTTGAGGTTCTGTTCTTACTCAGTCAACAGTGGTATGTGTGTGAGAGTTGTTGCTTGACATTACAGAGAGCATTTTGAACCAGCATGTGTGATACTGTTATATTATCTTCAACAGTCACTGCTGATGTCATCAGATATAAAGTGTTGTCTGAGACACTCTAAGATGGATTTTAGCTGTGGACCTTGCATAAAGTATAATGTTTTGCAGTCTGTTTACCTACGGTAGAGGTTCTATTCTTACTTACAGTCAAGTGTGCATGTGTGTGTGTGTGTGTGTGTGTGTGTGTGTGTGTGCGTGTGTGTGCGTGTGTGTGTGTGTGTGTGTGTGTGTGTGTGTGTGTGTGTGTGTGTGTGTGTGTGTGTGTGTGTGTGTGTGTGTGTGTGTGTGTGTGTGTGTGATCTGTTTTGTGACATTACAGAATGCATTTTACACCAGCATGTGGGACACTGTTATATTCTTCTCAACTGACACTGCTGATGTCATCAGCTATAAAATATTGTGAGAGACACTCCAGATCAGACTTGAGTCATGATGCTTGCAATAAAGTACTGCATCTTGTAGTCTGTTTACTTTGATAGGAAGGGAATCTATTCTCACTGCAGTCAACATTCTGTGTGTGTGTGTGAGCTGTTGCTTGGCATTACAGAGTGCATTTTATGCCAGCATGTGTGACACTGTTATATTCTCTTCAACAGACACTGCTGATGTCATCAGATATAAAGTGTTGTCTGAGACACTCTAAGATAGATTTGAGCTGTGGACCTTGCATAAAGTACTGTGTTTTGCAGTCTGGTAGGGGTTTTATTCTTACTTAGAGTCAAGTGTGTGTGTGTGTGTGTGTGTGTGTGTGTGTGTGTGTGTGTGTGTGTGTGTGTGTGTGTGTGAGAGCTGTTGTGTGACACTACAGAATGCATTTTATACCAGCATGTGGGGCACTGTTATATCCTCCTCAGCAGACTCCGCTGATGTCATCAACTACAAAGTGTTGTCTGAGTCAGTCAAAATAAGACTTGTGGTGTATTACTTGTGTAAAGTGCTGTGTTCTGTAGTCTGTGTACCTAGATAGGTAGGGGCTCATTTCTCACTGCAGTTAGCTATGTGTGTGTGTGTGTGTGTGTGTGTGTGTGTGTGTGTGTGTGTGTGTGTGTGTGTGTGTGTGTGTGAGTTTGCGCACTTGTTTACAGCAGAGAGAGCCTTTTACAACAGCTTGCAGGACATTGCTTTTACCATCTTCTCTCAACACACTGCTGATTTGTGCATGCACAGTATACACATCACAGCAGGTTCAGGGATGTCCTGTCGTCTGAGCACAAGTCACTTCTTCCTTTCCAATGCAGATTTCAGGAACAGAGCTTTCAGTATGTCCATATATGTCATGACATGGTTTGTAGGTCCTGTATTTTGTTGCTATGAATCCCATGTGGTCTGTCCAGCTCCTGCAGGTGTCTGGTGAGGTACATGCAAAATTAAGCATTATATTGTATTATTAATCAAATGAGGTTTGAGTACAGTGCTGGTAAATCTTCCTCAGATCTGGATGCAGTGGCCTGACTTCTGAAGTGCACAATGTAGCCTTTCCATACCACTGTAGACATTTGGTTGAAGTTCAGATTGCTATCTACCTACATTCCCAATTCTTGCACCACTGGTTTCAGCATGGGGGAGTGTTTTAAATGGTGTACTTACCAGGAAATTCCACTTTGCATAAGGCACAAATCCTAACACATTCTGTATTTATTAGTAGACCGTGTGATATGGCACCAATCATTTGTGTGTGTTAGCCCCTCTTGTACTATAGTCACATCATTGGTGGACTCAATTGCAACCAATATGCATGAATCAGCATATGTGGTAAGCTGCAGATCTTATTTTGTAGCCTGGATGGTTGAGAAATAGATTCCAAACAGTATAGGGGCCAGCACAGATACTTGAGATACACCAGTGGAGACAGCTGCAATGGTAGAGGTTGATTCACCAACTTTCACAGTATGTGGTCTGTTGCTGAGGACACTGGTTAACCATCTAGTGATATAAGTGTTAATCTCGAGCTGGTAGAGTTTGTCAATGATACCTGAGTAGGGGGACTGTGTCCAAACCCTAGGACAGATCAAGATAGGCAGTATGCACTGAGTTTCAGTCAGGCCTATCACACAGAAATGGTCTGTGACATCACAGATTTCCTATAGTGTGACTCAGAACATACTCCTAACTGACACGGTGTGATACATACTTTAGCACACCCTCCAGATGGAGTATGTTCCCATAGAAGAGTATACATTGACATGCATTCATCTGAGTGGACTGGGAACAGTACCTGATGCATGCATGTATAGACACATCCTGACAATCCTGATCTGTGAAGTTGACCAACATGTCATCATGGACCTTCTCTAAATGGACACCAATAATATCCCGGTGTTCAACAGATATGTGTGAGTTTTTGATGCTACATCTATGGCTGTTACATCTGTCAGATATTCTTAAAGGGCAACATCCTGTGGAACTTGAAAAGGCCAAGGCAGTTGACAGAAGTCCACACTGCGGTACTCCACAATGACAAATGTGACCATCAACATCTATATCACCAAGTGGGTAGAACAGTGGATCACATACATGGCATCTAAATATGTAGAAATATGTGAAGTTACCTATATCTCGTGTCCAGAGATCAAGTGTGTACATCAGAGCTGTCTGCTTGGCCCTTTCCTGTCCATGACTGAAATCACAGATGTCAAGAAAACATACAAATCCTTTGTTCCACCAGCTGTCTGGAGGAATACAGATTGTGGAAAATCATTGACTCAAACTGTGATATTGGTATAATACAGACACTATCAACACACATCAAAACTTGCTGCCCCAGTCATGACAACACATGAGATGAAAAAATGTGGGAACTTGTTTTGTTATGCATACAAATGCACAAACCAACTTTCATATAGACATCACACCCTATCAACAGACCAGTTGCTATGTGGCCTATATCTTGGGATATACAGTAAGTATGTGGAATATCCACCAGCATGTGTCCATGGTGATGAGTACTTCCTTGTATGTAACACTACTGGTGACTATGTGCAGGACATCCATATGACAGGGAATAATACTTTCATAGTTCACAGCCTTCACCACTCCCATACCTGAGTACAATGTACCCTTCCTCATGTCCCTCCATACACATCTTCCAGTGATGTGCAACTGAAGTGTACCACCTTTGTTTTTTTGAGCTATCACATATCTATTTGTGTATACCTAGGTATTAGCCTTCTTGCATAAACATTACTGCCTGATGGCATGTAAACCCCATCAAGGTGTAAAACCACATGCATGAGTGATATATGCTCCGGTGATGCACTCATGACATACATAGCTGTTTAATAACATTGATGGCATGGTTTTCATTTCTGACATTGTGGATTGTGCCATGTATATCTCTGTCATGCACACTGGTCAGCTAGCCTGTAGTGATCATAATGTCAAGTGTGTCTCCTCACACCTCCTGCATATGTTAGTGTCAGGAGAGTGTGCTTGGTCACACCCATAGATTGCTAACATGTCCTAATTGTTGTACAAGTGTGTTGGTGCAGAACCATCTATGCTCACTCCAAAACACATATGTTGTGTCAGAGACATGGGTATTACTGGTGATATTATTCTGATATTGTCCATGATTCTTGGTGATGGTCTTACTGTTGGCCATGAGCCTGTATCTGTGTCCTGTTTGTTGGAAGTCTCTGCTGACAATATAGGCATACTCAGACAAATCAGTTTGCACAGCTTCACAATATGTACCCAACCCCAATATTATTTAACATCCATGATACATGCCATCTCCATTGTTCATGTCTATGTGCTTATATCATGCAGACATCCTCCACTGTTATGTCACATTGTGTGACAGCCACGTCATATAAATTTGTCACTGTGCAGTCCATACTGTGTCATGTGGTGATGTGATTAGTGCTGCTACTGCAAATGCCTCCCTTTTACATTTCCTCATGTGCAGTATATTACAAATTTTCACCTGTCCTCCTTCCCAGTGTTCATACCTAAACTTCATTTGTGTGTCCCTATTCAATAAACACAATTCCTGTGACAGTTTCATATAAATGACAGTCCATGTACCCCTACAGATCATTGACACAACTTGTACAGACTGCCTTGAAAGGGATTCCACAATACTCAACACTATATACACTGTCCTGTCCCTGCAAAATAATATATTAATATATGAAAAACAATGGTGTTCCTTGTGGCATTCTGCTCAATCCTACTAACCCAGTTAGCTATGTTGTAACTAAGTTTACTATCCATGTTGCTTTACACATTTTCCTAACTGCCAGGAAACCCTGCTTGCTTATGTTTGAAGGCGAGCCACAGCATGAATATTCTTTAAGTGCTACTGCTCACCGAGCAAACATGTAAACTCCGTGTAGGCTTTGTGTGAAGCCTACACGGAGTTTATTCGTTCCAGGGGTAAGGGTATGTTTGTTTGTGTCTGTTTTAGGGTTAGGTTAATGGTTAGGTAATAAAAGATAGTTTTAGTGGAATATGAATGTGTGCCTGAGATTGGCTTGTTTTTGTGGTACAGTTGCAGAAAGGTTTGTTTTCTTTCTTTTTTTTTTTTTTTTTTTTTTTAAGTTAAGGTGTAGTATTTAGGGTTAAAGCAAAAACCTGACCACAGACACAAAGTAGTAGAAGACATTTAATAAAACGTAGAGCTTTGGTTCACAAAAGCCTTCAAAGAGTACAAAGCCGACATTTTGCCACAACTTAAATACACTCAATAAAAAAAAAAGTCATTATGGAATAATACAATTATCCAATAACATCAATTACATTACATACTTCCAATTACATTCCTTATTGAGCCTAAAGGCCTCCAAAGTGTTATATTTTAAAATAAAAACTATTTATTTCTTTAAAAGTTTATCTTTAATATCTGTACATTCCCTCAAATAAACCTCAACATTTTCTAATACACAGCCCCTCAAATCTTCAGGTTTAGACTGATGAAAAGAGACAAAATGACCTCCCAAAGGACTTTCCAGTTTTTTATTTCTTATGTCTCTGATGTGTTCTTGTAAATGAACTTTAAAGCTTCTGCACATCTCCCCAATATAATACAAGTTACAAGTGCATTTTAAGGCATAAATCATTCCTTTAGTATTGCAAGTGTAGTTACTATTTACAACAAACTTCATCCCATTAATTTTAGGAAAGAAGTTTACCAAATGTTTGCTTTGGGTCTGCGGTCAAGTTGTTGCTTTATTTTGCTGCTTGATTGGTCATGGTGATTTTAAAATTTAGGGTTAGTCTGCATTACTAAGGTGGTACAGGAGAGGTAACCCTGTTCCTGCCCCTAACACTAATGCTGCACCTTAACATAAAAAAAGAAAACCTTCCTGTAGCACTACCTCTAATCAGATAAATTAGTGGATAGTGTTATGAAGGGGGTTTAGTGTAAAGGTCATAAAAGAGAAATCATTTCTATTTGCAATCTTTAGTAGCTTTGATGGTCTGGTTTGCAATATTGTTCAGGTTACTTAATGTTCGATTTAATGATACTGTGATCTACCAGCCTAATCATATATATATATATATATATATGAATATATAGATATATATATATATATATGTATGTATATGTATATATATATATATATATATATATATATATATATATATATATATATATATATATATATATATATATATATATATATATATATATATATATATATATATATATATATATATATATATAGATATATGTGTGTGTGTGTGTGTGTGTGTGCATATATAAATATATGTGTGTGCATATATAGGTAAAGGCAAGCTGTCCTTCGACCATCACATTGCCACTGTGGTCAGAAAGTCCTTCTATGTGGCACATCTCATTACCAAGGGTTTACATCCAGTGAGAAAGAAGTCATCATCTCTCTCTACTGTTTCCTCATTAGACCAATCATCGAGTATAATGCCCCATTTGGTGTGTACCTCACTAAACACTTGCAACAGCTGGAAAGGCCACAACAGTACCTCATGAAGGGGATCCTAGGCCTTAAACACATGCCCTACATGGACCAACTTAGAAAACACCAGCTTTTCTCTGTCTCATATCATCTATTAAGAGGCAATCTCTGCTTGACTTACAAAGCCATGTCTGACCCAGCCCTGTTAGAAATTTTACACCTAAAGAAATCCCAATCCCTCCGCACCACACATGCAGGGACCTCAACCTCATTACCACAATCAACAGAATATGCTGGAGGGACAGGTTCATAACCCAGAGACTGCCCATGCTCTGGAATGGACTTCCCATACATGTTAAGCAAAGCACCTCACTGACCCTTTTCAAGAGAAATCTTGATGGGTGGATAGGAAATAGTAAGTTCACTCAAGGGATCACTCCAGTGATTCTACTTGATAGAGGCAATGGGAACTGTAGAATATGAACAGCCAAAGTATGTGTTTCAAGGGAATTGAGTATGTGACAGTTTGTATAAACTGAGATGTACTGAGTACTGTGAACTCTGAACTGTGAATAATGGAAAAGTACTGAACAAACAAGAGTCTGCCTGAAAGCAGGAAATGTGCCTTTTATGAAAGTGTATCCGATTCTCTCTTCTGCCTGGAGATATGATGACGTGAATTGTCTTATGTTTACGGGTAAACATTTGATTGGTTAATTGCCCTGTTTAGTGATCTAATTGGTTCAGTTTTATATGTTTGTACTGTCAGCAATATCACCAGTATATAAGCTTGTTTATTCCTTTGCTCTGGGAGTCTCCCTGAGGCTCCTGCACGTGTGTACTGTAGTTAATAAAAGCCACTGAAAGAGAGAAAGAACTGTTTCCGTCTTCATTCTTAAAGTAATGTACTACTTAACAATTGGTGCCGTGACTCAGATCTGAATTAAGAACAAGCTGCAGCAGTTGAGAACTGAACGAAATACTGCTAAAAGGGCCCAGAACATATTTTTCTGTTTCTGCAGTATTTCTTTCATTTTTCTGTCCCTGTCTGCTTTCTAAAGTTTTATGAACATTTTTTTTTTTTTTTTTATGACAAAGTTATGATTTCTCTCCTTCAGTCGTTTTAAGGTAAGTGGCATGCAATTCTTTTCTGCTTTGAATGCACAGTGTGAGAGTGGGGTTAATACGGAAAATACTGGCGTCATACGTATAAAAGGAGGAATGATAGCGGGGTAATAAGACTTTTTTATAACACCTTAGCTAAACCTGTGTTAAACAGGTATAGCTCATTGTTTGAGAGTGGGGTAATAAGACGTTTTTATAACGCCTTAGCTAAACTTGTATTAAACAGGTATAGCTTATTGTATGAGAGTGGGGTAATAAGACATTTTTATAACGCCTTATCTAAACTGTGTTAAACAGGTATAGTTTATTGTGTGAGAGTGGGGTAACAAGAAGTTTTCATAACGCCTTAGCTAAACCTGTGGTAAACAGGCATAGCTTATTGAGTGATAATGGGGTACTGAGTGCAAATGGGAGCGAGTGCGGGAAAAATAAATGAGCCAGAAAAAGGTACACCAGCTGGTTATATGTTTTATCAGGTGTCCCGGGACAGTTGCATGTTTTTAGATCAGTGGATCGCCCTTACTAAGGATGACGGCGATCTTGCTTTTCTGGAAAATGGTAGTTTTAATAAAGATGTTCTGACTAATTTACAAAAAACATTAAAAAAGAAAGGAAAAATACCAGGGTTGTGCTGGGCAGCTTTTAATGATTGGATGTGTGAGGCTAAAGAACGAGAAAAAGATTCGGTCGTTAGTAGTTTTAAGGATAGTCAACAAAAGTTAAAAGAGCAGATAAAGGAACTGCGACAAACTACTAAGAATCTAAATATAGCTAATGGTGAATATTTAAAAGAACCACCCTTTAAGGGATTATATCCGGTACAAGAATTAAATAAATTACAAATACCTGAATCATCTGAAGATGATAATCCATGGTTCCCCCCACCCCCTACGGCTCCTCCACCGCAATATCAACCTTCACAACTACAAGATGAAACTGTCAGCTCCACAATACAGAGTGAAGGCCGGCGGATGGAAGAGCAAATCATTCCTGACCCCAGACGGGGAGATCAGGTGATAGAAGGCCAGTCTAGCCACCTGGCTATAGAACAACCTGACCAAATAGATACAGGCGAATCATCCCCTAGAGTAACCCTCTCTAAGATAAAGAAACAGCACAAAAGAAAAGTTCAAATGCTTTTTGACCCTAGGTCCAGTCAGCCAAAAATACCTCAAAACAGGAAAACTGTATATTCACACAAGGGCAAATATTATAAGCCATGCCCAATTTTGATTAAGGACAAGGATGGTTACATTAGACCAGATAAATCTCATCAAAGCTTTACTTCCGATTCGAGCATGAGCTCATCAGATGAAGCAGGAGTATTTCCACTGAGGGAGGTTCCAAATCCAGCACATACTAGAGATGTGGAACAACTGGCTACTGTAGTCGTACCTAGAGCGTGGTCAGCAGTTGATTTTCAAGCTATTACTAAATCACTTCCGCCCATTAGTAATAACCCAGAAAAGTTTCAACGCGTATTAGCTGGACACATATGTTTACAAAATCCTACTATAGAAGAAGTTAAAGCTGTCGTCCAATATGCTGTTTCAGCTGATCTGATGAAATGTATCTGGGATCATGCTAATGTCCCCACCCCATTACCAAAGCATAACACACAAGGGGAAAATGGTTTTGAAGCAGTCAGACAATGAATAGTTGATGCTATCATCTTCATTGTGCCACCTACCCCAAATTGGTCTAAGATTAAATCAGCCATACAGAGAGAAGACGAACCTATAGATGAATACTTACAATGACTTACTGATGCCTTTGAGGCATATTCTGGATACCCAGAGCCCACCGAAGGGCCAGCACAGAGCAGGCTATCAGCTGCTTTTGTGGATGGGTAATGCCCTCAAGTGAGAGATAAATTAAAAGAAGTATGTTTGAATTGGCCTAGTCTGGCCTGCATGAGTTAGTTCAGCAAATACAATACCTATCTGACCATTTGACTAAAGAAAAAAAGGATTTACAGGAAAAATGAGTACAAGCACAAATTCAAATGTGTAACGCTTTGGGCCAACCCGGTCACTGAGGTAGAGGATGAGGGCGGGGAAGAGGGAAGGGTAGAGGTCACAGTCCAGCTACTCAAAATAAACAAAACTATCAAGGTACGCAATCAACCCAACCCCAGAATCCCAGTAATCAGACTGAATGTTTCAATTGTGGCCAAATAGGCCACTGGAAAAATGAGTGTCCATATTTGGCTGAACGACCTGCACCATACACTGAGGCGCCACAACAATGGAATTCTAACTGTACGCCAAACCCTCGACAGCAATCACAATAAAGGTTCCTTGAACAGAAACAACAGCAGTTGTACCCCTTCCTTCCTGTGGATCAGGACGGGCCACATGATATGTTACTGGTTAAAAATAAACCATATCCATTCTTGATTGATACCGGAGCGACTAAATCTATGCTAACTAGCAGAACGGCCATGAATATTCCACTTTCTAATAAAGTGACAAAAGGAGTAGGTGTCTCCGGTATACCTATTGAGTATTCTGAAATCATCCCAGTCCCAATAACTTTGGGACCGTTGCAGGATAATCATGCATTTTTAGTAGGACCCTCAGAGCCTTTAAATTTATTAGGAAGAGACTTGCTTTGCAAAATGGGGCCCACCATTTTTTGCACAGCTGATGGAGTTTATCTCCAAGTACCTTCAGACCAACAAGACACTACTTTAGCAGCCTTGGATGATACCATCACATTACAACCGATGTGTATTCAGTCAGATTCTAACAGAAATAAAGATTTGCACTCCCTTCCCTCTTACTTGTTAACAACTCATGATAATGATGTAGGATTTTTGACTTCAGCTATCCCTGTAAAAAATAACTCTAAAACCTGGAGCAAAGTTGCCGTGAGTACCACAGCACTCTCTGACAGCTGAGGCTATCTCTGGTATAGCCCCTGCTATTTCTGCACTAGCACAGCAAGGGATAATAGTACCCACCACAAGCCCGTGTAACACTCCAATATTACCAGTAAAGAAACCTGGTAAACAAGCTTACAGATTTGTACAGGATTTACAGAAAGTTAACAAAGCAGTTATGCCTGTCTTCCCAATTATGCCAAACCCAGCTACTACTTTAAGTTGTATCCCACCTACAGCTAAATGTTTTACAGTAATATATATTTCATCAGCTTTTTTCTCTATTCCAGTACATTCTGATAGTCAATATTTGTTTGCTTTTGCCTACAAAGGGCAACAGTATACTTGGACCCGATTGCCCCATGGGTATGTAGAATCCCCAACTTTATTTTAAAGGGAAATGCATAGACAATTACAAAATTTACAACTACCGTCACGTTCAGTTCTAGTCCAATATGTGGATGATATACTTATAGCCTCCCCAGACAGTAACACCTGTAAGGTAGATTCTCTTTTAGTGTTAAAATTTTTAGCCGCATGAGGATTTAAAGTAAATAAATCAAAACTACAATATTGTCAAGATAAAGTACAATATTTGGGACACATTATTGAAATGGGTTCTCACCGGATACTCCCAAACCGTATCAGCTCTATTCAAAATGCACCACGTCCTGTAACCCAAAGGCAACTTAGAGAGTTCCTTGGTCTAGCAGAATACTGCAGACAGTGGGTGCCTAATTTTTCAGAAATTACTGCCCCTCTGTTGCAAATCTTGAAAAAGGACATTACAGACCCTCTACCCTGGACATCACAGCATGATGAGGCTTTTCAGGCAATCAGAACAGCCCTGGTAAATCCTCCTGCCTTAGAGTTACCGGACTATTCTAAACTTTTCGTTTTCTTTTGTTGCGAATGAAATAAGACTGCTCTGGGTATCTTAACCCAGCAACGCACTGGAGGATACAGACCAATTGCTTACTATAGCACTCAATTGGATCTGGTTGCTTCTGGTTACCCAGCTTGCTTACAGGCTGTGGCAGCTCCTGCCATCTTGGTAGACATGACAGCTCCACTAACCCTGGGACATGACACTGTACTAGCAGTCCCGCATGCTGTTCAAGCCTTACTTCTGAAAACTAAAACACAATATCTTTCAAATGAATGCCTTACTAAGTATTAGATAAGTTTAATGGGAAATCCTGCTTTACAAGTTAAATACTGCCCACCACTAAACCCTGCCTCTTTAATACCAACCTCAGATGAGGGCAAACAACATGATTGTGTGTTAGTGGTTAACTCTGTTCTCTCTCCTCGGTTGAATTTATTTGATACTCCTTTGCAAAATCCTGATTTAGTTCTTTTCGTTGATGGATCCTATTTAAGAACAAACTCAGGAAAATTCCAAGCTGCTTGGTCAGTCTGCACACCGACTGAAATATTGCAATCAGCACGATTACCTACAGGCGCCTCCGCGCAGGCCGCAGAATTAGTGGCATTATGACATGCATTTAAACTATCTAAAGACAAGTCTGTTACTATTTATACTGATTCCCGTTATGCCCATGATGTTGTTCATGATTTTGGCATATTATGGAAAGAACGAGGGTTCTTAACATCCTTTGGAACACCCATTAAAAACCATTTTTCTATCAATAATTTATTACAAGACTTATTGTTACCTTCTGAAATTGCTGTTGTTAAATGTGCAGCCCATCAATCCAATGGCACTTGCAAAAGTAAGGGCAATAATTTTGCTGACTGGGCTGCTAAACAGGCTGTTTTCTCACAAACTGTTTAGGATCACTTTCTGCAGCCATTACAATCTATGAAAACTTTTGATGAAACAGTGCTAAAATCTTTACAAAATGAGGTTTCAGAATCAAAAAGAAAAACATGGCTGGCTCAAAATTGTTTTAAACACTCTGATTTAATTTGGCAACATCCAGATGGCAGATTGGTCTGCCCCTTATCCATGCTAAATTCCCTCATTAAAGCTTATCATTTGCCAGCCCATGTTGAGGTACAAGCTTTAATAAAACAAATCCAAAAGGATTCGTTTGCCCCAAAGTTTTCTGCTTCTGTACAACACTTTGTGAGCACATGCTCCATTTGGTTACAGTACAATATTTCCAAAGGCACAATGGCTCCTGCACAACCCTTACCAAAACCATTGAGACCATTTTGTGCTTTGCAATGGGATTTTATTAAATTACCACTTTGTGCACATTTTAAATATGTTTTAACTGTTGTTGTTGTTTTTTCTGGATGGTTAGAAGCATACTCTTGTGTGAAAAATGATGCTAACTCAGTTGTTAAGAAACTTTGTTATGAATTTATACCTCAATTTGGTGTTCCTTGTTATATATATTCAGATCGTGGAACACATTTTACAGCTCAATTAATTGACTCACTGTGTACTATGTTGGGCATCACTCTAAAATTTCATTGTCCATATAGTCCACAGGCATCTGGAATCATTAAACGCAAAAATCAAACACTGAAAACTAGACTAGCAAAAATTACTACTAAAACAGGCCTCACTTGGGTACAGGCCTTACCACTAGATTTGCGCTCTATGAGAGCTCAAGTACATCCTACTAAAGGTCTTTCTCCTCATGAAATTCTAATGGGCCATCCTATGCGCATGCCCATGACTCCACCACCACCCTTTTCTGAGTATGATGTGTTTGATCATGATGTTATTATATACTGCACTTCTCTTGTTTCTTTCTTACAGTGTTATCACCGCCAAGTAGCAGCGGCACAACATAACCCTGATCCGTTCACATCTTCTGCACTACAACCAGGTGATTGGGTGTACGTCAAGTCTTCCTTCAGTAAAACAGCACTGCAACATCGTTAGAAGGAGCCCTACCTGGTTCTATTAACAACCTCTTCAGCAGTACGATTACAAGGCTCACCAACCTGGATTCATATATCACATGTTAAGAAAATCATCCCTTCCAAAGATCAAACACCTCTACGTTTCACAGCTCCAGATTCTCCACCTATTGCTTCCCGTACTTGAAGCCATACTGTAACTGCACCTGATAATGTCTGACATTTCTCCAGTCAAAACATTTCTCCATTCCAATACAATTCAACTAAAACCACTATTTCCACAAAAGTACTGTACAGCTATTTTGGTGGTTATTTTTGTTGTTCTCATATTTCTACTGTGGCCATTTCTATTTTCTGCTACAGTAACACCTCATGCCAAAAGAACTGCATGGCATCCACCATTCAATACCTACCAAGCTATAAAATATACTTATGCATCATCCCTTAATGTCTCCAATTTCTGGATCTGCACTGCCATTCCTACGGTTCATGGGGGATTGATGCTAAATATAGTTCCTTTAGGGATTGAAAAGACTTGGATGAATCTGATCTATGACACATCAAGAGTTATTTCAAAACACAAAGTAGCATTACAGTTGTCTGTCCGTCAAAATGGAACTGTGTGTTTTCAAAAACTTGATAAAACCAGAGTAGGGTGGAGCCATTGCAACAAAACAGTGGTATATAACTGCACTGCATGGGGTTGTGTAACAGATTTCTCACCTATATTAAAAATTGTTCAAAACTCTATAGCTAACTTTTCCCAGAAAATATAAACTGTCTACTGGAAAATGTTTGAAGGGCGGCAGAATACTGGGAATCACTTTAAGTTTATCAATATCACCATTAAAGTAGAGAACTATTATTTTGTGTGCGGAAGAAAAGCATATAAATGGCTACCAGGAAACTGGTCTGGCAGCTGTTTCCTGGGTTACCTAGTTCCAGCTATCCGACATGTATCTACATTACCGAAGGGAAACATTCAGAATGTTCGAGAGGTCAAGAAGCCTGCCAATCCGGTAGGCCAAGTTGATGCTTCATGGATCTATCATCATGACTTAGCTCATGCTAGTACCAAAGGACTGTCCCATATGGACCTGGGTGATGATGTAATATCATGGGCTGGTATAATTCCATCATACAGAGCAGTACAATCAATTTGGGAACTGAGAAAGTTATCTAAACTGCTCAAAATTTTGAGCAATGCTACATTTTCTGCCTTAAAACTAGTAACTGATGAACGGACTGCTATGAGAGCTGTAAGTACTTCAAAACCATATGGCCCTTCATTTCACCCTAGTGGCAAAAGGAGGAACTTGCGCTTTAATCCAGGAGGAGTGCTGTACGTTTATTCCTGACAATTGGCACGAAATTAAAAGTCACCTTGAACTGATTCAGAGAATTTCCAAACTCTCAGAGGCCAAAGAGGCTGATAGCTCAACATGGGCTTGGTTGACCAACCTGTTCTCAGGTTGGGGAGGTGGACTGTTAAAGCTTATTTTGTTAATTGCAGTATTAGCAATTGTTGCTTTCATTGTCTTATTTCTAATCAAAGCACTGATCTTGAAATTAATGTCTTCAAAAACTGTGAAGAAAGTGCCTAAATTGTATATGCCTGCAACTATGACTGTAGATAATGAAATGAAAATGTCTCTCAATGATGAAAAGACTAGTAGCATGGTTATGCTAGATTTGTGGCAAATGTATGACAGGTTAAATGATGATGCTTACACAGCATCAAATGGGGGATTGTAGAATATGAACTGCCAAAGCATGTGTTTCAAGGGAATTGAGTATGTGGCAGTTTGTATAAACTGAGATGTACTGAGTACTGTGAACTCTGAACTGTGAATAATGGAAAAATACTGAACAAACAAGAGTCTGCCTGAAAGCAGGAAATGTGCCTTTTATGAAAGTGTATATGATTCTCTCTTGTGCCTGGAGATATGATGATGTCACCTTTGATTGGTTAATTGCCCTGTATAGTGATCTAATTAGTTCAGTTTTATATTTTTGTACTGTCAGCAATATCACCAGTATATAAGCTTGTTTATTCCTTTGTTCTGGGAGTCTCCCTGGTGCTTTCCATGAGGCTCCTGCACGTGTGTACTGTAGTTAATAAAAGCCACTGAAAGAGAGAAAAAACTGTTTCCTTCTTCATTATTAAAGTAATGTACTACTTAACAGAACTATTAGCAGCAAGATGCCAGGGCACTTCTATGGGCTAGGCTTGTAAAGGCTCAGGGCCATTGGTTTAGTACACACTTATGAACCTAAAAACCTATATAGACATCCATTTGCAATAGACACATGCATCACATCCATTCTTAAACCTCCTGCAGTAGAGGCTCATGGGATATATGACCCCTTAGAGATATACCAGTGTTTTAGCTACATGCCTTTTGAATGCCCATGAACTTTTATGTTTTACCTTTTAAACCTTTACTGATGCATTAAAGCCTACACTTAGTGGGGTTTGGATTTTTTGGTCTAAATACACCAGTCAAAAACCACAGGCATTCAGACGCAATGTAGCTGAAATGCTGGTATGTCCCTAATGGGTCATTAGAATGTATGCCATGGGCGTCTACTATAAGTGAAGAGATTAGCTTGGCTGGATCTTTCTTGCAGTTTTTATAGTTTATTTGAGTGACCTTTCTACCTTTGGTTTATATGTTATCTGGGATAGTTTGCAGGTAGCTTTATATTTATGTTAATCAGGCTTGGATTTAAGTTATGTGTTTATAAGTATAGTCAAGCAATCCCCTTATGCAGTACTGATGAGCTTAGAAGAAGGTGAAATATGGCATGTGTGCAGCTAGTGGTGATTGGCTTTATTGGGCAGAATGCACCAGTAAAGTTTTAACAAGTACAAAGTTATGAGCACTCTGAAACTATGTAGATTAGACACTGGTATGTCTTTAAGAGTTTTTTTCATAAATCCAAGGTGTCTTTACCCAGGGACGTTTAAGGTTATGGACAGTAACAAGTTTAGCTGGGGTGAATCTGTATTGCAGTTTTTACTGATTAGTTTAGCTGTGTGACCTTTTTTAAGCCTTTATTTTCTATATTATTCAGAGATAGATCCAGTACTAGGTGACCTAGGCAGTTGGTTGGGGCTTGCTGGCTTAGGTGGGCCTGCTGACTTGGGGGTAGGTTGCTGGAGGCCACCACAAATTTAATTGTTAAATGAAATTAAAAATCAAATGAGGTTTGGAACAGACCATTTTGTCCTGGGGCATCTTCAAATGGGGCCAGTTACATAGACTAGCAGGAATTAAGAGAATAAAAGGAGGATAGGGTTAAATGGGTTGGAGGGATGTTAAGGAGAAAAGGAGGCAAGGAGGGGCTTAGGGGGTATTGTCAAGTGTAACTGAGGTAGGAGTCACATTTTGCTATGAACTTGCTACAGCAGGTTTTGTCCATGATGACCTATGGGGGTCAGGTAGGTCTTAGAATAGTGACTAGGGAAGAGGTAAGTAATGTTTAATAACAAGGATTGGTACTAGTAATTTTTTTTGGGGGGGGGGGCTTTTGTTGCTGGGTCAGCAGTGATGACTGAGGGAGGGTGGTCTAGTATCCTTTTTGAGGGTGCGGATTGGTAGAGACGGTCAGTTTTTGTATCATGGTTCATCTATTTCATTATATGGGGTTTAGGTAAGGCACTGTTGCAAGGCTATCCTTCAGGAGAGTGATGCTAGTGTAAATCTTTTATGGCGGGGGGTTACTGACATTCCACCACTAATAGCAGATTCTTTGGCATCTTATCTTGACTTTATTTGGTTCACTAACCTGGTGAGAGTAGCAGGTGGACTGGTCCGGTTCTAGGGTCTTGGGGGCTCAATTTTGTTATCGCTCTGCTTCAATTTTCATGTCCATTACAGGAGTTGGGTTTCATGGTGGAAAGTTTTACTGGGTGCTGTGCTGGCCCTGTAAGATGTGTGTTTACTACTTTTGTGGGCCTGACATGCATTCTTGTTTCAGTAGGGACAGTGCCCATATACTCTCTACTTAGGGATTCTCATCAAAAAAAAAAAAAACTATGAGAAACAAAGGTGTATATAGAATGTAGAGGTATTCAGATTGTTGGTGGAGTTGTTCGTGGTTGTAAGCTAGATTTGTTGTTCCCCCAGGTTCAAGTCTGTAACAACTATTTGCTAACCTTTGTCCCATGGCTATTTGTGAGCTTGGCCAGTGTTCTTGCTTAGAAAGGTGAGAAGTATGCCTCTCTTCAGATTTTAATGAAACGTGTGTGTCCTTATTCTCAGAGTGGCGGCAGTCTGTGGAGCTGCATTTTTGCAGGTTTAAGACCAGTGGAGGGTGTTGGTGGGTGTTTGCTGCTGCGCATAAGCAGTAACAGCTGGAGCTGCTCTGGAATGGTATTGGGAATGTTGTGTGGGTTGCATGGCTTGGATCTGCTTGGGGGGGGTTCAGAAGGATTCCTGTTTAGTGGCAAAAAAAAAAAAATCTCTCCGGGTCGTTTTTTATCATGGCGTGATTACAAAAGTGTACAGCTGCCTTTATGGCTACTCACGAAGTTTGCGAGCGGAGTTGGCAATCTTGTACTAAATAGTCTATGGGTTAATCACTTAATCAAGTTCTGTTTTAAAAGTTATTTTATCAGCATTTCTATATGGTGCTCTGTTACCTTTGTTTGTGGCATTGACAGGGGGGTCAAATGACTGAAAAAAAAGAATAAATAAAATAATACATAATAACACAAATGGCACTTAAAACATAATAGTCAGCACTGCTCAGTTGGATTTATTATATCCTGTGCTTTATACCATCTCATTTTTGTCTTTCAAAAGATATGTGCATGACTAGAGACTGGTCATGGGCATCTTGACTTAGTGCTTTAATAATAATCTATTTGGTGTGGTACATATGTGTTAAGGTTTGTGTCCAGACTGTACTTTGGTGGTTTTTACAAGGTTGTTTTCTTTTCCATCAGTTAACTTGTTGGTAGCGTTGCTTTATGGTTCCCCACAAGTTTTCACAGGCTGTGAGGCATTGTTGTTTCTGGCCATGTGTCTCTACCTATAGACCACGTGGAGTATGTGTTAATGGCTGGTTAAGCATTGCATGCAGACAGTACTGGTTACTTTGAGAGTACAATAATGCCATATGGATTCCGTTGTGAATTATATAGTTTAATCATGTAGAACAACCAATTAAAAAAAAGCAGTGTGTTTGTGTGTGATGGGGAGGACTATCACTGTTATATAAACCCAGAAAGTTGCTAAAGCAACAGGATTTGTTTTAATATCCATTTTCTGAAGGATTTAAAGTCTAAAACTCAAATGTATGTCATTATTTAGTGACTTCAATCCCGAGATCATCCTAGTGATTTGCCAGGAAAACAGAGGAACAGGCCACAGATATGAGCCAAAAATCTGGACAGTCTGCGAAATTTGTGCAGTTGAGAGGTATGTTCCCGAAACATTGTACACATAACTTAGTTATTTTTTTTAGCATCTACAAATAATAATTCCTTATTTCTCAATCTTTCACGGAAACTGTTTAGTGCCTTTACTGCTGTCTAGAAATTTGTGTCAGGTATAGTTATTTTACGTGGCCTCCTATCTGCCATTTTCATTATCCTTCTGTATTGTGCATCTGGTTTTATTATAAGGTAATGAAAATGCACATTACAGTTAATTACTTGTTCTGCAGCTTCTGATTTTAAGTACTTTTAGCATTCTAAATTGTTCACACAACCACTTCAGCTTATAAGAGCAATAGTAAAATGCGTAGAGTGTTCTACTATATTGGTGCATGGGTTAGGAGGCCCCATGTGTAATGGTTTCCCACCACACGTGCATGGTCCAGCTTTAGTTTATATTTAAATATATATATATATATATATATATATATATATATATATATATATATATATATATATATATATATATATATATATATATATATATATATATATATATATATATATATATATATAGGGGAGGGTGGGGTTAGCTCAGGGCCCCTTTTGCTGAGTGTGGTACTCTTAAGGGGCAGTGTAAAATAGTGCATAACTGTTATATTGCAAACCACTAGAGATAGAACTCCTTAGGAGTGAAAAGAGAGAAAATTGTAGGTAAGCAAGCAAGATCAGTCTGAATAGGAAGCAAGGATATCAGTGCCTGAGTGGGACAGATTCTATCTGGGCTGGCATGAAAAGGCCATAATGTTCCTTAACAAACATAAAGTGCAGAGTTTCGATCAAAAGATGGAATGGTTTAGGCTTAATATGGTCGCAAACACGAGTGGTGTAATATGCACCTCTTTCATGGTATTGCACTTCGTTGTGTCTTACAGCAATTTTATTACTATGGCTTTCTTATTTCTTTTCTAACCATAATTCCACATCTAAGTATACTACTAGTCTTTCTCTGCCTTCATTAATTCTTTCTCTATAAATGAAAATGGGATACTTCTTAGGGTTACCTATTCAAAAAAAAATGTCTCATTTCTAATAGTTTTGATGGTTGTGTTAGCCCTCATAATGTGGAACAAATGAGCATAATGTGGAACAAGTGCTAATGGTTTACTAACCACTTCAACTAGGTAGGTCAGAGGGTGGGTAAAATATGCTGGTTACTTACAAGGAATATCTTTTTAATGAAGTAATATGATTTAGCTATGTAATTCTTAAAGTCACTTATGAGATATACATTAAGTCCGGCATTTCCCATTTCATCATGTAGGTTCTATTCAATAACAAGGTGTTTTTGGGTCAATTTGTGACTTCATACCTGCCAGGGAATTCATGCTGTTGCAAGTGCTAACTTTTAGGCATTAAGAGCAATGGAAAAAAGTAATGTTGCCTAGTTTCTCGGTTTAAATGAATAGTATGGTTCGGGAACTGGTTATTGCTACATTTTAAGGGAGTTTTTAGGATAATGGTGGTGAAATTTATGAGCAAGCTGGCTCCTAGCAGCTTCTACGGTGAAGGAGTTAATGTGCACAGCTATGATTTTGTCTTTTATTTTGTAGATGGGAAGCACCGAGAATCATCAGTTGGTGGATTGCATATGCATTCTTGAGAGGTGATGGTTGCTAAGCCTAGTTCGGAAAGTATTTAACTTGACATGTCAGATTTGTAGCAGGGTGCTGTAAGGTGCCTTCAGTTAACTTAGAGGCAAGGTGAAGTAGGATTGGCGGTGTTCAAGGGAAGGTGGGGTGGCTATAAAGGACAGAATTATTGTAACATGAGTTTGGGGCATCTTTTGGGGGCATGGGAGTGGGGTTTTATGTTTTTGGGTATAGGATTGGATGATGGGTTCAGTGGAGGATTTTGCCACTTTGTGGGGAGTTTCAGATTGCAGGCTAGCAGGAAGGGAATTTTAAGGAAGGATCTTAATTGTTTAGTTTAGGCTGGTTGTCTCAGATGCCAAGCAGATGTTTGATAGGAAAAGTTTAGCTGTTAGAGAAGTACTCCTTGGTGGCAGTCTGCTGTGTGACTTTAGTACTGTTAACAATTATTTTGGACCACTGGGGTGGGATTGTAGAAATAGAGGCAGTGGAAATGGGAGGATAGGCAGATTCAGGGTAGTAAGAAGTTATTTAGGGTCATATGTATTCTGTTTACAAAAGATGGGGTTCTTCGTGGTTAGGAGGGCTGCTGCTAAGTGGATGTTTTGCATGTTTTCAGTTTAATTGGGGAATTGGGTTTGTTGGTATAAATGGCTGTCATATAGACTGCATTGGTAGCTTAACTTGCAAGAGAGTATGGAAAATTTGTTTTCTTTTACTACATATGGCAACTGTGAGCTAGATGGCCATTACCAAATTTTGTGGGGATCTGTGTGGATATTTTTGTGGCGTAGGTCACATACATGTTCAACACACTATTAGATTGTTTCATATGGAAATAAGTAGGGGAAGCAGGTAAGGTATAGTTATATTTAACTTATCTTTGCACAGTAATTACTTGCACCATCTTCAGTGGGTATCATTTTACTTTTGGTGGGTATTGTGAGATTGCTTTTGTTTTATGTTCTTGTTTTGGTTGTGAAAGGATTTTATGCATGTAAGGTGGGGTTGGGTGAGGTAAGGGAGATAGGTCAGTGTAATGGGGCAGTTTGGGGGAAAAAGGCACTTTTTTGATATGGCTTAATGTCTTTAAGAAAGTTTGTTGGGTGAGTGTTGTGTATTTACAGTGTTCTTTCTTTTACAGATGTAAGCAGTCGGGGCTGGAAGGACGTGGAGTTGGAAGGTGATAGTTTGTCGGGGTGGCTGTTCCTGCTGTTTTGAAAACATCGGTTGCAGGAGATGTTTTGGTCGTCAGAGTGGTGTGCAATGAGGATGTAGAGGGCAATTAAAATGAGCAAACCTTGAAGGAAAACGAGGTGAAAGGTAATGAGTTTTTTGCAGTGGTTGTTCTGGTGTGGTGCATATTATTACTTTATTCGGGTTCATTGAGTCAAAGTTGAATTTATACTGGTTTGGGATACTGGGTTTTTTGGGTGTTTGCAGGTATGCAGGTGTTTTAGGGGATAGTTCAAGATTTGAGTACCGTGTCTATGAGGAAGGCTTAAGAAAGGCATGGTTTGTTATGTTTCTTTGCAGATGAGGGCTGGACTTAATGATTTAGCTGGAGTTTAGAAAATAGGTACATTGAATGATGTTTGACCTGAGGATGAAAGCTTTGGTAAAGAGGGGAAACAGCCTGGTCAGGCTGGTGGGCAGAGAAGAAGGGCAGGCTTGCCCTCTTCTGTTCCCCCTCAGGTGATGGATGTGCAATTCAATAAGTTTGGAAGGAACGTGAGCAGTTGCTCTGGTGGACAAGTTAATATGCAAGCTGAGCTGCTTATATGGATGGTGGTATAATTCAATAAATTGAAGGTGAGTGGGGTAATGCTACCTTGTTAGTGCAAAGATAAGTGAGCAAGTGGGGGACACTGCATATCAAGGGTGAGTGGTTGCACTGCCCTTATGGTTATTTTATGTTTCCTTTCATGGATGTTATTATCACTGGTGTCATGTTTTTGGTTGAAATTTATAACTATTAGTTAACAATCATGTTTATGGAAGTTTAATAAAGGTCATCAAATGTCATTCGTTGTTGTGTGTTTATTGAAGTGGACCAGGACAAAATATTTTACATTTTTTTTTGAGTCCATGCATTTTTTCTTTGTGTGTGCATCATTTAGTATGATGCACATTTAGTATAATGCACATTTAGTATAATGCACATTTAGTATGATGCACATTTGAACCAGAAAACAGAGAATGTAAGGCTTTCATCTTTACTACAGGCAATATGCTCATGAGATATAAACCAATGGGGTTTCATCTTTTAGAAATGGATATAGACTGGACTGATCTGCTGCAGCTTTCCTTTAGGGATTGAGTGTTCCCATGTACTGAGAGGCATGTGTGTGCCCTAGTTAGGAATGGCAGATTAGTTAATCAGCTTGTTCAGGCTCAAACCTTGTATCTTGGCTGCAGGAGACAGAAATCATTACTCCTTCACACCAACTACCAGACAGTTAACATAGTTGTCAGATGGGTAATATTGTCTTTTATTAGTTTATACATTTTTATTCAGTGTTTAATGGAAAAAATCTATAGTGGTGTATCTTCAAGGAATGTGAATTTCAGTGCATTTTCAAAGCATGTGAGTTTCGAGGGTACAGAAGTTTACTATTGCTCATTCTAAGTCTGTTTTCAATGTGCAACTGTTTTGTTTAGCAAATGGCCATCAGTGTTTATATTATAGCATTTCAAAACAGTGTTAGGAGCACAACAGATAGCACACTTGCATGTGGTGCAAAAGGCTGTGGACTCACCTTGCATGCTATGTAAATGAATTGCTGATACTGCTGTGCACTTTAAGGGGAGGTGGAGTGTTGCACTCCTAAGTGTCTAATCTGTTGGATGAGATGTTAAACTTTAGCTCCACCTGTCTATGTTATGGTAGGTGCTATGATATATTTTACATCCACCTAAGCTACCAAAAAGAGTAGGAGGACATTCCTCAACACTTTGGCCAAATTTGCCCTAATAGTATAAATACCACAAGGGTCTCCCCTAAAAAGACCTTACTAGCCTAGTGGGACTAATATGGTTAGCAAAGTATATTTCAATTAAAGGTTTTAAATTAAATCGATATCTTTGCCTTCATTTCAAAAGTAAAGAAGAAAACAGTTCGTACACTGACAGTCTTGAGCAGTGTTTATGGTAATTGGGGAGGGGGTAAGTAATGGAACAAAATAATGACTGTGGGGAAGGGAGTGCCCTGGTCCATTCCCCTGACTAGGGCCCCATTTGACCATGCTCTGGCTCTGATATTATTTAGCATATTTTGCAGGCTCTTTAATGTTTATGGACATTAGACTTGGACTTTATCTCTGCATTTCCATAGTGGTTAGCTTTAAATATATATATATTTTTTGTATTAAATGATTTCTTGAGAATGATTCATGAATAATAAAGTATCCCTACACAACATACATCCCAAATAGAATGGAAACAGACAGACACACACACACACACACACACACACACACACACACACACACACACACACACACACACACACACACACACACACACACACACACACACACACAGATTAGCAGCATGGTACACTGCTTCTCAGATCATGAAGAAAATACCAAAAATCTTGCTTTTTCTTTCTTTTTTTAGGGATCAATGGAGTGACATAGCTCACAGCATGAGTGATGCCCCGTCAGAGCTTTGGGTGGTGCACTCTCAGAAGACTGGACCAGAAGAACATTCTGCAGTGGTATTGCCACATAGGTTAGGTGGCAGTTACGTACGGAAACTCACATGCTCCTCTAAACATCCCTCTGAAGCTGGTGAGTTGAGTTAGGAGCTCCTAGGGCTGTGGTGGAGACTCTGATGTCTGCCTGGATAATAGTTTCATAATCTACTCTCACCTCACTGAGTTTTTCACTTTTTAGGCCATGAAAGACTCAATCCTATTTGTCCTCATATTTTTTGCATTACCAGTGGCTCTACAAACACCTGAAGTGGGAATCAAAGTCTACACCAACAAATAAACAACACTCACTAGTGGTTTAGATTCCTAAGTCACTGTATACCCACCCTATGGAATAAATTACCCCTACACATCAGATAAAGTTTCATTTTGAGTGCCTATATAGCCAGCATTGATGACTGTATGGGTAGGTAGAAATTTACACCAGAGGAATAATTTATGACCCTGCTTGATTTAGGTGAGCACTATTAAAATACTTGAAAAGAGTGTCAAGAACCTTGTGCATGTCTGCTGAAAGGTGTACATTGCTAGGTATGGTATGTTACCTGTAATTAGTTTTAACATTTTTCTGTGTTCATGTGTTCTGTATAACCACATAAAGTACATGCATTAAAAATTCCACCACATATTTCCATTATGTTCTGTGTTTTTTTTCATAATAACTGACTCAAACATGCCTTCCACAATGTTTCTTGTAAATACATCATGTAACTCAGATGTTACATGACTTTAAGAGAAGAATTGTTCCTACAGTCTAGTTTTCCCTCTTGTTTACTCAGAATTAGCCTATTGCAATGTGGATGCAAGTTCCTCGGCTTTAATTAACATTCAGAACCTCATCAAATTGAATAGTTTTAGCCCAGTATTAGGATCTGCATCTAATAAAAATAATACTATATGTAAATAAAAATATCCTTAATTTCTACAGTTCCTAGAGAATATATTTTGCTTGTAAGACATTATTGTAAAAAGACGAAAAAGCTAATGTGTACGTGTAGAAAGAAGTGCCATAGAAGTGTTTATACCAAAATCACAATACATTATTCATGTGTCAGTCAACAATTCTTTGCACCTCTGCTTTAGTTCAGATATTTCTTTTCTGAATATTATTCAATACAATAATATAACCTGAAAGCCTTATTCCTTCAACTTGCTTAACAAAAAAAAAAGAGTTTTGATTCTAAATTTGAGTGAGAAGATCAAAGGAAAAACAAAAAAACACAAAACACAACTTTAAGCCATGCCTGAGTTTGTAGTGTAGCAGATTTACACCCACCCACAGAATATGACAAGCCAGCTGTGTTAGCTCTCACATGCTTTGTTGTCAATTTTAGGCTGCCAAAATTAAACATAACCCTTTGCTGAAACAGCTATCTAATGACACAAGTCTATGCTGATCATTAATTGCTTCCTAATCACTGTACCACAACTAGATGCCTAGGTCATGGGACTGAATGAACTGTAGTTTCTTACGGGGAGGCTTGAAGGTTTGATGATGTGCAAGCAAAAAGGATATAGGAAAATAAAAACTTGAATCCCTGCAGCAAAAAGGATATAGGAAAAAAAACTTGGATCCCTGCTCTTTTAGTTGTATCAATGTCATCATATATAATTTTGAATCCAAAGTAAGTTTCAAGCACACATGCAGGAGTAAGTGGAATTTTCAGATATAAAACAAAAATCTTATTCTCATGATCAGTTACACATTGTCATGTAGATGTCTTCTTGACAAGCAATTGCATTTCATTTTATTTTTTAGTTAGTTAATTAGTCTATTTGTTTATTTATTATGGATATAACGAGTCATAGGTTTCTGGATTTTACATCATATACTACACAGTGTTAGAATTTGTCTAAGCATGCTGATAAAAATACTATTCTACAAAACACGAAAGCTGTTGTTTACTACGGTTTGGAATTGATTTTTTTTCATTTTCTTTCAGTTTTCTCAAATACTTCATTGATTTTAAGCATGGGTATATTTAATTTATATTACACAAACCCCTCACACAGTCAGAATCATTGATTTGGACTTCCAGCATGATATTTCCCTATAACAAAGTTACTGGTGGAATCCAAAAGAAAACTTCAGTGAGCACACTGGAAAAGTCAGCAACCTCAGGAGAAAACATGACCTTCTCTACTTAAAAATGACAAGGTCAGGAAAGCAATAGTATGTTAAAACAAACATCAGTACAAGTCCACAGTTTCATAATGCTAGACAATTTCAGTCACAGTCTTAAAAAATAAGATATCACAATAAACATTCTCATTCCTTACTAATAGCAAGAGCATACTGACCACGGCTTTTGTTTGGAGAGTGATGATTATGAGACATAGCACATGTCATGTCAGCAGAGTACTGTGTTTTTACTATGAGAATAGAATTTAGTTACTGCAAAGAAATAGATAAAAACAGACTTCAACTGACTCAAATAACAAGTGCTAGAAATATTGCTCCATTTTCAGATTAATTTAAAAAAGTTCCTGTGTGCATACAAAAAAAAAAAAAAGATAAAATGTGTATACTAAAAATTATGTAGGGGAGTCTAACAGATAGATTTAGTTCTGCCTGACATGGGCATTTGATCATTCAAGTTTGCTCTTGGGGTAAGACCTGGCCAAATTCATAGGTTCATAGGTTCATAGGTAGGTACTAGGCTATTGGCCCTTGGGCCTATACAAGCCTAGCCAAAAAGGTACCCTGGCTTTCGCCACCCAAGAAAATTATTTTCCTGTGCCCCTGTCAAGCAGAACCACAGAAGTGATCCCTGGGGTGAATTTCTTATTACCCATCCAATCATCAAGATTTTTCTTGAAGAGTGCTAATGAGGAGCTCTGTTTGACATAGATAGGTAGTCTGTTCCAGAGTATGGGAAGTATCTGGGACAGGAATCTATCCCTCCAGCATGTTCTGTTTATTGTGGTGACAAGGTTTAGGTCCCTAGAGCGTGTAGTTCGGAGGGATTGGGATTTCTTTAAGTGGAGCATGTCCAACAGCTTTGGTTTTGACATAGCTTTGTATGTTAGGCAGAGATCGCCTATGAGTAGGCGATATGCAATGGAGTAAAGCTGGAGTTTTTTTTAGACGGTCTGCGTAATGCATCTGTTTGAGGCCAGTAA
This sequence comes from Protopterus annectens, assembly GCF_019279795.1. NCBI lineage: Eukaryota > Metazoa > Chordata > Ceratodontiformes > Protopteridae > Protopterus > Protopterus annectens. The sequence continues at coordinate 1,205,526,327 of NC_056732.1, read as the reverse complement.
TCCTCTTTGTGAGGTATTTTTGCGGCCTTTCCAGTTGTTGTAGATGTCTTGTGAGGTACATACCAAAAGGGGCGTTGTACTCTATAAAGGGTCTAATGAGTGATGAGTAGAGGGGAACAATGACCTCTTTTTTTCTTGTGATGAGGTGTGCCACGTAGAAGGATTTCCTGACCACTGTGGCGATGTGATTATCAAAGGAGAGACTACTGTCCACCTGTGTCCCAAGGTCTCTTATCACACTTTCGGTGTTAAGTAGACTACCGCCTATGTGGTAGTTCATGGGTACAGAGTTTTTACCAAAGGGGATGACAATGCACTTTTTGGCATTGAGCTTGAGACCATGTCTTTGACACCAGGCATCTGTCTCAGTGAGGCCATTTTGTAAGATGTCCACATCGTTAGGAGTTTTGATTATGGCTCCTAGTTTGCAGTCATCTGCGAATTTAGTTAGCCAAAGACCTTCTTTGTTAGCCTGTACTTCAGAGAAGTAGATAGCAAACAGGAGAGGACCTAGGACTGAACCCTGTGGTACTCCACTTGTCACTGGTCTGAAGTCTGATTTGGAGTCTGCTACTTTCACAGTGTGGGTTCTGACAGTAAGCCAGTTGGCAACCCATCTTGTGACATAGGGATTTATATCTAGTTTAATGAGTTTATCTATAATTCAAGAGTGGGGGATGGTGTCAAACGCCTTGGCGAGATCTAGATAGGCTGTGTGAACCACCTTACCCTCATCTATAGCTTTCGTGACTACTTCAAAGAAGTCTGTCAGGTTTAGGAGACATTATCTGCCTTTTACAAACCCAAACTGTATGGGGTCCAGAGTTTGGAGATCTCCAATGTCTTTGTTTATGAGTTCCATGATGATATGTTCCATGGCCTTGCAGACGAGGCTCATCAAGCTAATGGGGCAGTAGTTCCCGGGGTCTGTTGTGGCCCTCCCTTTGTGGAGTGGGATAACTGTCATGGTGCACCATTCAATGGGGACAAAGCATGAGGTGAGGCTATGATTGAACATGGTAATTAGGTGGGGGTGCCAGTTCATTCTGTAGTTCATGTAGAAGGCAGCCTGGGATGTTGTCAGGTCACATGGATGCTGTGTTCTTGGCTTTGGAGAGTGAAGATTTTACCTGTGCAGCTGTGATTACAAGAACTTTGCATTCTTAAGGTACAAAGTGGGGCCCTTTAGGGGGTGAGAGGGGGGTAAAGTTAGAATTGAACCTATCTGCCAGGATGCTGGCAATATAAGTTGGTTCTGTATATTTAGTGTATTTGTACTGTAACTCAGAGCAGATCTGAGTGTTGCCATTGAGATACTTGACATAGCTATAGAATGCTTTGCTGTTGTCTTTAGAATCAGTGGCAATTTTGTTTTCATAACTAGCTTTGGAGGATTTTATAAGGGATCTCAGCTTCTTACTGAGGTTGACCAGGGAGTTCCTCCAGTCTTGGGATTTTACTCTTTTTTTGCAACAGTTTCTTTCTTCTGTTGTAGAATTTGTTTATGGCAGAAGACTATCAGATTGGCTTCCTTTTTTTGGAGGATAGCATCTTGGTTCTGTTTGGGATAGCATGATCCATGCACTCATGTAAGTGCTTATAAAGTGCATTTGTGTAGGATTCAGCAGTTGTACCTCTATTGTCCATCTGCATAGGTGTCGTGAAGTTTGCCACTTCTGTCTTAAGAAGCGTGAAGTTGGCTTTGGAGAAATTTTTTACGGTTGTTTTCCTAATGGGGGGTGGGAGTGGTATGTGGATGTCTAGGGTGATTAGCTTGTGGTCAGATCTGACCAATGAGGAGCTGACCTCTGGTGCGGAACACCGGTCACCCATGTTGGTGATGACCAGGTCTAGGATATTGCTGCCCCTGGTGGGGGTGTGGATAAGTAGATCCAAGGTGTTGGAATTGATGATTTCCAGAAAACATTGAGCAAAAGAGTTGGTACATGAGTAGTTTTCCCAGTTAATGGTAGGATAGTTGAAATCACCCATTATTAGAGTGTTGGGTTGTACCTTAATATTTTCCAGTGTATCAAGGAAAAGACGAGTGGGAATCCTGGGGCATGGTGGGGGGTCTGTAGCAAGCTACAATCTGGATTGCAGTTTTGCCCAGTGTTAATTGAACTTGGATAATCTCGGATGCATTATGCCGAGCAACTAGCTTGGAGGTGTGGATATCCTTAATGAATATGGACATGCCTCCACCTTTAGTGTTTCGGTCCGGGTTTCGTGGCCGAAAGGTGTGGTATGAATTATAGCCTGGTAATGCAAGGGTGCTCTCTGAAGCTTTGAACCAGGTCTCTGTCACTGCACATATGTCAATATTCTCCATTTTAAGGAGTGAGTGCATTTTGAGGTTTAGACTTCTAGCATTGAGTAGCATTACCCTCAGATTTTGCTTGCTTGTACCTGTTACAGTGGTGAATTTGTCATTTGAACCTTGCCTAAAAAAGGCACTATAGGGGTGGCAAGAGCCTTTGCCAGTATCCAGAATCCCAAGGGTGACAGGTGCAGGCCATCTCTAGCAAAGCAGTGTGGTCTGTCAATCATGTCATCTCAGGCAGACAGATACTGGATTCCCTTAGAATGACACCAGAAACTTAGCCAGTTGTTAAAGTCAATCATTTTGTCCTTGTACTGTGGTGTCATTCTGGGTGATGGCTGGATGCAACTCAGGGCTAGGGTCATACCTGCCTGGGCTACAAGATCAGAGAGCTCCTCTATGTCTCTTTTCATGTAGTCCAGGGAGGTACGTCTCAGGTCATTCACACCAGCTTGGACTATGACAGAGTCATATTTGTACTTGTTGTGGAGTGACCTGAGTGCGTGCATTATGTGGTGAATCCTGGCACCTGACAGGCAGCTGACAGTAACTTTTTCCTTGTTTAGCCTGGTGAGGGGAACATCAGTGTGCCTGACTATAGAGTCAGCTATGATTAGAGTGTTGGGTACGTTATGCCTTATGGGCTGTAGTTGAATGGCACACTGAGTATGTGGGCTATGTGTCATTTGGGTTGTGATGGGGGGAGGAGGTTGCTTGAATTTCTGCTTTGGAGGCCTCTTTTGTTTGGGCAGATTTGTACTGAGAGCCTCCATGAATGTAGGTGTGTGTTTTGTGCTTCTGTGTGTGTGTTTTGGTGGTGTAGGTTTTGAGGGACTTTGTGATGAGTGTGGTGTGGTGCAAGTGTTTACCTTCTCCTCTTGACTGTCTAGGCCAGTCTTTGGTGAAGAGAGCTTTGCTTCCAGTTTGGCTATATAAGTGCATCTTTCACAGGTCGTAGTGTTGGGTGGTAGGAGGAGAGGGTTGTCTGTGTACATGAGGCAATTGCTGCATTGTCCCAAGATGCCCAGATTCATCAGGTAGACAGGAGATAACACCGGGAGTTGACCTTTAGACATGCCTGAATAGGTGCTTATTTAGTAAGTACTAAAACCTGTTTTCCTTTAGATAAGGGAGGAAAGTTGAGTGCTGTAGTAATTTGTAAGTTATTTAGTGCTTACAATGAGTTCTGAACAAGTGCTGAACTCAAAGAAACAGACGATTGCTAAAACTAAAAAGCTGGCTAGATGCAAGGGAAATTTTGAAGAACAGACTTTATGGCGCCAGGAATAGTTTAACCCCAGTTAAGTGGGGGGGTGGGGCCTTAGGAGCTCACAAACAGTCCTGGACACAGCAAATCAGTATCTGGACAAGACCTGCCACAGGAAAGGGGGGAAGCAAGCTTAGAATTTCTTTTCCAGTAAAGTGGAAATGGAGAAAGCTGGAACAGAAGTTAATTCAACGTTAAGAATCTGAGTGGGTTGGCCTTCACAAATGTTCTCTATTAGATTGAGTGAACTAATGACACTAGACTGGGAGGAGTGTCACCAATCAAATATACAGTATGGGCGGGCAACTGCAAAGCCACCAAGTATAACAACACACAACACTAGGGAGGGTGGGTAGGAAAAATTACAGTTCCTAGCTGTAGCCACTAAATGAAAGTTTTAAACAGATCAAGGAGCAGACTCGAGAATGCTTTTGACTGTAAACAATTTTCAAAAATGCACAGAAAAGCTCGGATAGAGCACTCACAAACAGAAAATACAACTCTCAGTATGAAAAAGCAGTTTACAGTTAAGTAATGTTAAAACAGAATAAAACCGTACATAAATGCAGTGAAACAATAAAAAAAGCTTTATAACAGTGCAAAATGTAGTATATCAACTGTATAGCACAATTATAAGCATTACAGAAGTGCAGTTCAGTGAAATAAGTGTAAGAAATAACTTATCCTGCTCTTGGAATCTTAAGGAATTTCCACTTATGCAATGCAATGCAATCCAGAGCCTGATCAATACAAGCAGAACCTTTATAAGACAATGGGTTTATATAGCAGTAAGAATGGAAGAGTTGGAAGATCAGATTACTACTCAGCCCCTGCTATTACCCAATCACTCATACTACAGAAGGTCAGGAGGCCTTGTTACTCTCAATAATAATGAAGACAATCAGCAGAAAATGGCTGCCAGAAACACAGGAAACTCAAACAAAACTACCAGCCTAGACAACAGGCCTCTATCAAGATTATGCCACCTGAACAGAACACAGAAACCTCACTTTAAAAGCTTGACAAAATCCCACTAACTGGCTCCTCTAGTTCACATTATCCTATAATAACTGTGCTGCTTCCATTATGGTGAAGGATTTATTTACTGGTAATGACTCTTGTTAAACTGCAAAGAGTGAGACACTCTTTATATCATCTGCTATAAATGCTGCATATAATACAGGATACAAAGAGGGAGTGTCATGTGAATTTCAAAATTCAATGTTGGATCACAAGATAATACAGATTATAAAAATCTAAAACTTATCCTACACTCTGATGTTAGTGCACATCTGCCTGAAACTAGCTTAAGGAGACTGCATAGGCCAGTACAAGCACACCTGTAACAGCAGTAGCTCAGCTATGCTAATGCAAAGCAGGGCCAGGACATATGCCAGAATATTTTGATCCCCTTCTGTTCCAGCAAACATGATGGAAGCAGTCATTTTCAAAGTACTCATAGAGTATAAATCATAAATATAGAAAGAAACAGATCATTTGACTATTGGGACAGTTTGTGGAAGAACCAGTTTTGTAGTAGTGAAATATCTTACTCACTTAATAGCAGTAGCCCTGAAGCCCATCTCCTAACCTTTGGTGGATGGAGGGGTTTTATGAGTCACTATACAAGCAATTATCAATGATGAAAGTCTCCCAATTACCTTTTAACAAACATTAGGGTCCTACACAAGCAATACCAGACACTTGCAAGCAGAACTCATTCACTAGGCTAGCTAAATTATGGAATTCATTTATGATACAGTTGATTGGATAAGCTTTGTGTCAATTGCACTGCACAGTTTTACTAAAATTTGTAATTTAATTACAAGTAGATAAGCTATCATATGTTGTTGTTTACCACTGTTAAGACTCATTGGTATATTCATTTTATTTGTTCAATATCTTGTTAGACTGTTATTGTAGTGATTACTACTGATATGGTTATTTCACAATGTTTCAATAAATTTGTCTTGAAAAAAATAACGTTGAAGCCTCATACAACATTGTTCTGTCTGACAGAGATAACTTGGTAGGATATTTTGAGTCTAATTGCAAAGCTGGCATTACACATGAACATTCAGATTCTCTATCACAACTGCAACATTTCAAAATATTGGTGATGCGAGTAAAAACAATATAAATTAAGGCATAAATTCTGTAATACGTGTTGTAAAGTGTTATGTTTTGAGGTGCTGAACAGAAAAAATGCATTCTTTATATCAGAAATTACTCTCTCTCTCTCTCTCTCTCTCTCTCTCTCACACACACTCAGGCCTTAAGACACATTAATCTTAAGTGAGTTAGGCAGGAATTATGACAGCTGATCAGAATCATGCTGACATCATTATAAGAGATTAGATCATGAGCACAGTAGAATTCCTGTACTTTCAAAGGAATGATCTGTTCAGAAATGTAAAATCCAATTTTAAGTAAGTGAATGAATGAGCAAATGAATAAATTTATCAATGAATCATTGAATCAAGTCACCTATTTCTGAATAAATATCATATTTCTATATAGGACACCATTCTACTATTCAAAAGCAGAATTAGCTTCAAGAAATGTATACAAATGAAAAAGGGTTCAGTGTGGTATAAAGATCACTGAGCAAAGAAAATAACAACACTGGCGAATACTATCTTATTACCAGTTGTTATGTATTTATAGGTAAGTATTAGGCTAGTCGTCTTTCTGGATCATTTTAAACCTAGCCAGTTTTCCTGAGTGAGAGTCAAACCCTGCACCTCTTGTTTATGAGATAAATATCTTAATCATTATGCCTTCCCCCAACTGCAAAAGTTCATAGGTTATAACTGGGCTAGATGCCCTTATGAACTATTTTAAATATAATCAATTACCCCATGTGCAAATCAAACGCTGCACCTTGTGTCTGTAAGGTAAAGTCCATTATGCCAACCTCCTTATTGCCTGCAATAGAAAATTGCTAAGTGGTGGATATAGCATAGCCAATCCCCAACAGTCTCACTGCTTGAAGTCAATTCTTTGAGTAAGAGACTACAGCATGGCTAAACACAGTCATAATCGCAACTCATCTCTTGGATTTATTTATTCATTTTTTTCTTTTAAGGATATGTGGTACACTTTCACTTCTCTATTCAATCCATATACTTTGTTCTCTTTTATTTTAGTTATTTTAAAATAACAGAGCTGTATGCACTGCAAATCTGGCATGGACAATATGGCCAATACTGTTCAAACAGACAGTTTTAGAAACAGGATGCAGCATCTCATTGTTTTCTTTTTTATGCATGATGGCCAAAAAGACAAGTATAAAATGCCATTCTAGGTCTAATCAAAATAATACAATGGTAATGCTGACTAGAACATAGAAGAGCCAGCTGGCAGATTGTTACATAAGGCATACTGCAGGTCCAAAAATAAGCAGGGTGTTGTGGTCTAGTATAAAAGCAAAGTTGCAACAAAAGATGTGGGTGAATAAATGCTAAAAAAAGACAAATACATTGTATTTAAATACATTTTCATTGTGTTATTGGTTTCTTCTGTGCAATAGAAAAGTGCTGCATTCACGAACTACCAGTACATTGGCAAAATGGTAAAATACATGCTAGAAATCCACCAAAGATAACAGTTCTGTCATCTGTCTTGCACAGACACTACCCTTTATCATTTGGGTAGGAATTTCTCAGCAAAGCTGCCTTCTGCATCTAAGAAGCAGAAACCCAGTAGTATTGTATTTGTTCTACTAGGGACCCATTCATTACTGCTAACAGTGATTCCAAATGAAAGAGGTATATGACATGTAAATCTGAAAATAGATACCAGAGCTCTCAACTGCAATGCTGTGCAGTAAACTGGGATATGTATCAAAATTTGCCACACCATAAAATGCTAAAGATACCAAGGTCTTCCTCCCTTAGTAATTAGGGGAAACATAATTAAAATTGATTATCCTTTGACACTTTAATTATAGGATTTATGTTTAGACTCATATTTTGAGACTTTTTATGCTTTGCTTCTTCATTCTCAGTTTATTCTAGCAGTTTAACACTTGGTTTACATCAAAATGGATCTACTCATAGTTAATGAGCTGAACAATGCTTGTTGGTACACACTGGGCCTGATTTTGTGAAGTTCACGGAATCCTGTGCATTCTGCTATAAGCATGTGATATGCAAATATGCATCAGTGAACTTACAATATCTCAGAGCATACGCGATTTTCTCAGTATCAGTCACAGCTACTCTGTAAGTCATGAATACTGTCTTGGAAAGCATGATGTGCATTAAAAACTTTAATGAAATATATCACAATTTAAGGTGCATGACTTTCGTAAATACATATTTACAACAAAATCTCTCTAGTATGTTTAGAGACAACTGTGGGCTATATCCATAAATCATTTATTAGTGAAATATATTACCTCTCACCTACAGATTATGACTGAATTCAAAAAATTTCTAACAAAAAATTAAAAAGTGAAGGGCAATCATGGCCACATCAACACAGCTAACAATAGCTAACAATGGGTGCAGGATATGTGTGGAGAACACAGGTCACACACACACACACACACACACACACACACACACACACACACACACACACACACACACACACACACACACACACACACACACACACACGCACACATGCACACACATACACACACACGCACACACACACACACACACACACACACACACACACACACACACACACACACACACACACACACACACACACACACACACACACACACACGCATGGAAATAGAGAGATAGAAAAGCAGACATGGGGTATGTGAGAAGAAGAGGGACACACAAGAGGTATGTCAGAATAGGAAAATCTGAGGGATAGTCAGAGGGGGGTCTATATTATAACATCGAAGGCTAAAAACTTTAAATGTTATAATATCGAACCCATTCAATCGAAATACCAGACAACCGAACAGTCAGAATAGCAATTTTTTTTTCCCAGGGAAAAAAAATTGCTGTTCCGACAAACATACACACAGCTCAAACACACCAAAATAAATAATCCACAAACATACACTTCACGAAACCCTACACTAAACCAGACATACACCACTAGCTACCCACTTACCTTAACACAACCCTAACCCTAAGGTCCCTATCTATCGCACACTTACCTTACCCACTCCCTAATCCTAACTCACCTACCCCCACCCTAACCTTCACGTCCACACAGTCGCACACTTACCTGACCCGTACCCTAACCCTAACTCACCTAACCCACGCCCAATCTCACACTCACCTTCATTCGCCCACTTACCGTAACCTGTTCCGTAACCTTTGCTTCACAGTTGAGGAAATAGCAAAGCTGCAGAAATGTCCCACTGAATACTTTCCCTAGGAAAGTATTCGGTGTTCTGCAGCTTCACTATTTCAAGCGTTCGCTCTATTGGGTTCAATATTATAACATTCGAAGTTTTTGAACTTCAGAGGGGCATGGACAATGTTTTTTTTTTTTGTGGTGGGAATAAGACCCATTTTTTAATTATTTTTAAGAGTAGAAGGAAAGGTAAATACATGGAAAGAGGAGGAGAAAGTTATCACAGGAAGTATACCCACAGAACAAATATCACAATGCATGACAGATAAACATCAGAAATAAACAATAAGGATAGGTATGTTAAACAGACTGCAAACTGCACAACATCGCAATGGAAAGTTGACAAGCAGGGTTTTGATATGCATACTTGCATATGTACCTATGCACTAATACATTATGACATGTTGCAAACTGTATGGCAGTTATACCTGGATGTGTATGACTGATGACATTTGTGTATTATATGGTAAAAATACAGATCACAATACACATTGGATAAACAATTCAAAATCCAAGTAGTCTGTCGGCTGTACAAGTGTAAACCAAGCAGCATCACAGATGAGCAAAGGTAGCCCCTGGAATACCACAGAATACCAGCACAGGACAGAACAGAACAGAACCTATGACCATGCATATGAAAAGCAAACAACCAAGCACAGTGCCAAGCAACAGTGCTGTTGGAAAACAGCTAACTGACTGAAACCACACAAGTAAGTGTACACAAGCCAAACAGACATGTAATGGAATACATATATCACACACATATGTCATGTCAAAGGCAACACAAGGATGTAGATGTATATGTATGGCCTTCATTGGCCTAATGGGAAATTATTTGAAAACAATGTCAGTACACATACACACAACAATGACATGTAATAATATATGGTCACAAATTCATGATTAAAGCTATATAACCAATATCAAATTGTGCACATGAGTTTCAACAATGTACACTGGTAAATATGTAACACACAGGTATATGAACAACAAGAATGCATTGTAAGCAGTGTGTGCATATGTATTGCAAGCAGTGTGTGCATATGTCCTGTACTAAATAATGGTGGTACAACTGACACAAGTTGACCTTGGAACAAAACAACTACATGAAAATGGGCATGAATTCCAACAAAGGTGAAAATATACCATGCATATGTGCAAGATATATGACATTACTACAAAAGGGGAAGGGAGGGGGACAGCATGGTCCCACAATAAGGTAGACATGGCATCAAAGCTCCATAGGCAAATGAAAAAGCAGGACAACAATATATAAGGGGACACACTGCAAATGCTTGTGTACACCTCAAAGTGTGGTGTTGAAATCAGCCCAAACTACATTGAAGTGAATACCCAGGGCATGGCACATGGGCAGACTACATTGCTGATGTCAAGAGAAAGGGCATGTATAAATCACACATACACACAGTACTGTGCAATAATATAACAGCAACAGGCATAAGTAGCAAGCTAAGAACTGGTATTACATACGCATATATACTGTCATGCCAATGTAAAACAACATGTAGAAGAAACATCTGCAGTTATATGTCACTGACCCTGGTTATGACTGAGCAAACGATAGTCCTGAGCAACATTACAGCACATTAACATGAAGTCAGTGACAGCTGATACTTCCAAGGTATAACATCGTTTCTCTATTAATCAGAATATGTGCAGAGACATGTACATAAATCATTGCATAAGTACACGATGTGCCAAAATTTGTGAATTTATGTATGGATGTGGAAATGTAGCATAGGCCAAAGTAGGCATACTGTACTGTTACTGAATAAATTTTCATGTATATATGAATGCTACATTAGAGGTCTATGCATTCAGTATAGGAGGACTGTCTATATGTATCAGAAAGATTCATATGCCACAACATGGCATCATCATTGCCAACACATGCCACATGCAATGTCAGTATGCCAGGGTGACAGCATGACATGTGTCATCCAAAATACAGGTGAGGACATATCCTTCTGTTAAACATACACAACATGGGAGTCCACAAATCAAACACATACCAATGTGTTATTTGTGGAATATGGGCAAAATGTTGTTTATGAGTTGCTGTCAGAACCACACGTTTACAGTGGAATTGTTGCAGCAGCAGCAACATTTAAACTGCCAAAACTCATGGACAGCTGAATGCTGAATGAAAATCTAATGTGGTAATGTGTGTCATGCACCAGATGAAACATAATGCTAAATGTTGCATGACATTTGCTGTGTATGTCTGGGACTGTATCACAAAAGCATGGCAGCAAAATGTTATGCCTGCACAAGTATGCATTTACAGTGCAGTCCCTGATATGGCAAACACTATGGTGGCAGCATTACATGAGTGGTTCACATGCACAATACTTATGGTGCTGAGAGACCACCCTGATGGGGATTAACATCATAAATGATCTCCTGGGTATATCCTTGAATAAGTCCTGTATAACCTGTACCATGTCTTGGAAGTAATTCCCCATCATTTCCTTCACCTGTGTCTCAAAGATATCAGTCACCACCTCCTGGATCTGCTCCCGATAATTGTCTTGTTGGGGTTCCTGGCATCATCTACTCTGGGGTGCTGCAGGGATGATGGCATGTGCATGTCCAGCTTTAATTTCATCATCCTCATCTCTTTCATGGTTGCCATTGGCATTGGAAGACTTTGGCAGTGGTCTGGCATGTGCCCATCTCTAACATCTGATGAGTTAGCTTCCACGGGTCCCATGCTCTGTCAAGATAAATCACAACACAAGACAGAAAGTATATATGCATACCTGCCACTACATGACTACATAACATACCCACTGTGACACAAGGAACAGGCAGAAAACAGCCACTATGAAACCTTAAAATACATTATGGCCATAGTCAACTGTACCACATACACAACATATGTCATTAATCAAAGCCATAACAATGAAAACCAAATGTCTGTCAGGCTGCACATTCCTGTGAAAATCATAGCTGACATTAACCTGAAACTTATGTACACATCCGCGATCTAACAGACATTAAGTAACCTTCCATAAACATGTAATTTCTGCATATGACAATAAAGGTATATTAGTATACATTGCAGGTGTCATTATAAACACATTCTCAGATGAAATGGCCTGAAATTATTATGCTGGACAAGGATAATGAAAAGATTTACTGCTGGTGGTTGTCTCCTCATGTGCACCATGCATTCCCTATGTAATATCATCTATACTTTTGGATGTTTTCAATAACAAACCATGTCAAGTTCACTGTATCCATCACACAACTTGAGCAGCATACACCAGGCCATGCCATGGCATGCATAATGTAGCTTACCATCCTGACATAACCTGAACACGTGTTTAGTGGCCATCATTATACATGACAAGCATATGCAAAACCAGTACATTTGCATACCATGACAATTGAAGACATGCATGTCTTGTCACTGTGTCATGCAACATTCACATAAGTCTACCTTGCAAAACAATAATGTGAAAATGACAAAATAACTCTAGTATTGTGACCAGCACTGATTAATACTTGTGATGTATGCCTCAGTAAAGTGGCTAGCAGACTAAGAGAACATCATTAGTTCCATGTCTCATGTCTTGTATGTGTGCCCTGCACATTTATGTTGGTGTGTGAATGTCAACTGTATTCCAGGTATCTGTACATATAGTGAGTCACATGAACAGCCAATAATTAATATATTGATATAATGAAGATAGAGTGAGATGTCTACATACCTACCTACATATTACGGCATACTAAGAGTAGAACGGCTAAACAAAAAAGGAGGTGGTGTAGCTATAATATTTAAATAGCATCTAAACATCCAGATCTTAAATTCATCAGCTCCACAAATAGGCAATTAAGAAATAATATATACCAACCTCAAAATTAACCAAAACAAAACCATTAACATAATTGGATGCTACTTCCCACCTGGCCAAAACATCCCTCCACTAGAAAACCTCCTCAGCTGGTCTACCCACAATCTCCCCCAAGAAACTATCATCTTAGGTGATTTCAATATTGACTGGCAATCCTGTTCTGGCAATAATCCAACCCATTATGTACACCTTTATGGCTTCACCCAACTAGTCCAGTCACCAACCAGGATAAATAAAAACTCCAGCAAGCATACTACCCTGGATTGGATACTAGTCAGTAAGAGCGCCCAGTCATATATAACAGGCTGCTTATCAGATAGCCTCAGTGATCACTCCCCAACATTCCTACTCAAAAAATACCTATACCAAGCTAAACCTGTCATCTACCGTCAAATACGTAAAAAAATAAACTTTAACCCATTCACATTCATCTCATCCCTCAAAGAATGTAACTGGCATCCTCTAAAGTACCTCAGTCTAGATGATGCAGTTGAATTTTTTAATACTACCTTCCTGAACATCCTTAATTACCATGCCCCTATAAGATTTTCCAGAACCAAAGCACAACCCTCCCCATGGCTACGGAAAACCACTAAGTCTGAAATGAGAAACAGGGATAAAGCCTGGGAGCACTGGCGCAAAACCAAAACCCCCTCAGCTAGACAGAAATTCCTAGAACTACGCAATAGAGTCAAAAAGCTAATAAAACAGGACAAATTCCAATACTACCAGTCTTCCCTAGACTCCTCACAACACAGCCCCAAAAAATTCTGGTCCTCCATAAATTCCATCCTCCACCCAGGTAAAGTCAGTACCCCTCCTCCTAACATCCCTCACTCCTCAGAAAATATTGCTACCTCATTCAACACACACTTCACCCAAACCATACTATCACTAGCTAAACAACACAACCCCCCTCCGCTCCAACCCACACCTTCAACTAGTAATCTCCCCACTGCCTTCTCTTTTTCTCCTGTACCTACCTCCAACATAAAAAAACTCTTAACTAAACTTAAACCCACCAAATTAGCAGCAGACAACCTCCCAAGTGAATACCTACAAATCGCAGCAGATGCTCTGGCCTACCCAGTATCCATCTTGATTAACCGATCTCTGTCAGAAAGTTATGTTCCCACACTGTGGAAAGTATCACATATAATTCCCCTCCACAAAGTCAGACCCTCCGCAGAACTAACCAGTTACCGCCCCATAGCTATTCTCTCTCCACTCTCTAAAATACTAGAGAGATGCATACACTCTCAGGTCTCAGACTATCTCCTTACTAACAACCTCCTTTCCAGTACTCAACATGGTTTCCAACCAAACTATAGCACCACCACTGCCTTACTCTCCTTTACTAACACTATCCTTCAGCATAAAAACAATGGCTATCTCTCCTCTGCTACTTTCCTAGACCTATCTAAAGCATTTGACATGGTCCCACACAAACAACTTATCTCTGTCCTCAATAACCTATCCTTCTCACAATCAGTCACCAATTGGTTTCAGAGTTACCTGTCTGACTGCCAACAATCCGTTGTATGGCAGAATGACATATCTCCCCAACTACCTGTCTCCATAGGGGTTCCCCAAGGATCCATCCTTGGACCCCTACTCTTCTCTGTTTACACCAATAATCTAGCCTCTGCCACCAAACATGGCACACTCATACAATGCGCAGATGACTCGACCATCATCTGCTCAGCCCAGTCCCTACCCAAACTGCAAAAAGTCACACAGGAAGCCTTTTCCTCTGTTAAAACATGGTTATCCGATGCCCAATTAATACTCAACCCAAACAAAACTAAACTACTCATCTTCCAACCCACCAAACATACTCAAAACAACTCTCACTTTAACATCACAGCAAAAGACAACACCACTATATACCCAACTGAACACAACAAATTGCTAGGATTGGAAATAGACAATAAACTAAAATTTGACATTCACATATCCATGACCATAAAAAAGTCCACAAAAAACTAGGAACGTTATACAGAAATAAGCAATTTCTCACCAAAGCAGCAAAGATTTCAATAGCAAATTCCCACCTTATCTCCACCCTACTTTATGCCTCTCCAATATATACCAACCTAAGGCAATATGATCTAAACAAGCTAGCGGCCTGCTACAACAAAATCGCCAAATTCGCCACAGGGGCATCCTACCATAGTCACCACTGTCTCTCATAGGTTCATGGGTTCATAGGTTCATACTAGGCTATCTGCCCTATGGCATTTATAAGCCTAGCTAGAGTGTGTTTGGCTTTTGCCACTTGCTGAACTGGGCTGGCTTGAACTCCCTCACCTCCTTCAGTGGTATTAACTCTCACTCTCCCACAAACTAGTAAACCATCCACTAAATGTCCCATCCCTCCAGAATCTACTCCAACCCTATTGCACCACCAGACCACTAAGATCCAGCAACAAAAATCACTTGCAGATCACTAAAGCCAATAACTCTGCTGGTGAAGCACTATTCTCTTGCACCATAGCCAAATTATGGAACTCACTCCCACCCACAATTACCTCCGTACCATCATGCACCCACTTCAAAACTTTACTAAAAGTGCACCTAAAAACATGCTGGCTATGCCCTTGCAACTCCCACTCTAATAGCATCCACCCCATCCAACCACTACCTTTCTTTCCACTCCACTAACTACCTTGATTATAACAAGCTCAGATGCTCATAAACCTAGTACTTATTATACAGCAGGAACTCCTCATTGTAACATTTGTTAATGTCTGTTATGTACTTCACAGATAAAGATTTTAGTTGTCTACTGATGTACTTTGTTCTTCATCTGTAAATATGTTGTAAGTAATTGCTATGTTAAATTGTTAATCGCTATGTAATCCAATGTAACTACTGTCTGTTTATTTTACTGTGGAGCTTTTCTCCCCGGGCCTCTGCTGAAAATGGACCTACATCCAGTCGGACACTCCACGTCAACAAATTTAAATAAATATATAAATGTCAATCCAGTGGGAAATATAAAGGACATGTGCAAAAGAGATGAGCAAGGCAACGTGGTCACTGGCTGACCCAACAGCAATTTTTGGAATGCAGCAAAACACAGTAGTAATAATGTGCAATTATAAACACAGTGACAGCCTGTGACATGAAAATGATGGTATATGTTGTACAAACAGCCTTGCCTGTTTCAGTGCCCTACATACATTTATTATTAATCATTACCCTGCAAAAAGAAAACAGCGTTATGCTGCTAAATGATTATGTAACAGAGAGCTCACAGAGTTGAACAGGAATGCTAATGCACCCAAGTACCTAAATCCAGGATACAAGTATGTTTTAAACAAACAATCAAAGGTGTTGTAGGCAAATGGGATACCTATGTTGAACTGAAGGGTATACCAGGCAGTCCACCAACAATAGTGTGAACACTGACACAGCAGACACCTCTTCAGCATGTGAACAGGTAGGCTATGCACAATATGCCAGTTACTGAGAACCACATACACACATATTTGCCAGCACATACATTACAAACAACAAGCAAAGTACAATGAACTTATATGTGAAACATCACAAGCAAAAGCACTGTAACAGGTAAACATGAATGACTGTCACCTGAGTTGTGGTCTACATATCAACATTTATCTTCAGCAAACATGTCTTGCTGCTAAATGATATGTAAACATAGTTTTAAGTAATTCCTACCTGTAATCACAGATATTGTCTGACAGTTGCACTTACATTAAAGCTGCATGATGGTCATTCTTGCATTACAAGTAGCATACATGTTAATGGCAAAAATACGAGCCTGAATCTCCATACACAGTTCTGAATGTTTCATACACAATCCTCTGAGCATTGGAAGAGGACCTGAGATTCAAATCTACACTATAACGCCGACATCTATTCACCTAGCCTATCTTTCTTGCCTGAGACTGCATGGCAGAAATGCAGATAAAAGAACTGGAGGTATGAATGGGCAGGGATAGTGTACTGATAGGGATCATGGCTTTTGCTTTACAAGAAGTAAAATGTGCTGTACGTTTATGAAAATAAAATTGCATGCATGAATGCATGTCAGCACGGTGGTTACAATACAAAAACACAACCGTAAACTTTCATACCTCAGAGAGTAGAACACTGTCATGTAACACATAGCTGTGGTTAACAGACAACTAGGAATTGCTGTTCACTGTGTACACAGTAATGTATTTCAGGTGGGAGGTCATAAAATATGTATAGATATTTATTGTCAAAGTACACATTATAACTTCATATTATCCCTGATATCAGGAGATGTCCCTGTTCTACAGTCTGAATGCTTATCTGACCAAATAATTACCTCCAAATATAAATATGGGAAGGGTGTTGAATTCAACTTAAACAATGAAACAGTTATGCATGAAATTCAGGTTGCAAATGTTAGCATATTCCACATTCTTTTTGCATACAAATACCAGTATGTTAAATGCTTTACACATGCAAACGTTGAAAAAGATGTGCTGTTAGCAGACCATTACAGATTACAGAGATAGTAATAGAAATCTAACAAATAAATGAGATTGTTGTAAGCATGTTCAAAATAACCATTAATATCAATAAGCAGGCATGTACGGCAGCATTTTGAAAACTTCTAGAAAGACACAATGATCAGAATATAATAAGAGCTCTACCCTCTGTGGATCTGAGCCCACACCTAGCTGAGATACATACATACTGACCTGTTTCTTTACAGGTTGAGCTAACAGCTATCCCACTGTCCTTTTAAGCAAACTATTATTGCATATGTGTATCCGCATTCCTGCAGATAATGGATGCATAGGGAAATGGCCAACACATAATCCCTATATGCACTCATGCTCCACAAAACTACCAGATATCATCAAGTCTTACAATGTAGATGATATGTTTAGACTTTTGGATATATAGTACTGCTGTTTTAAACAAATGGGACTTGAATAATAATGTCCACTTTGTAAAGAAGAATGTTCTAACAAAGTTATTGATGAGTTAATATTCACACATAGACAGGCTGACTAAGCAGTACTGTTGAAACATTATGGGTAATAGAGAAATGTATAATCATCGGTGGTCAGTGATACATAACCATGCTGGATGTATGAAATGATGTCTTTATACATTGGAAAACAGTAACATCTAAACTGTTCATTATTATGTATGTGATAAACATTATTAAAGTAATAAACACCATGGGAATCAAACCCATAATTATAAGAACAGCCACCTTGCCTTCTTAAGTATCCAGATGAGTTAATTGTCAGAACAACTACTTAATGGATTTAAAAGCCATGTATCTGATATATCTGGTACACACCTATATCTCTGAATTCATTAGCAATGTTCAGGTATTAGGATTATAATAGTTACTTTAGGCATTTACCAGCTATCTCTGCAACACAGTGACCCTCTGATGAAGCTCTTCTATGTCTCTCAGATGCAGGTCATCATAGCAATGGTGAACCTGCACTCTAGTCCAAAGGATTCTCGTATGTTCTTCATGGTCCCTTGCAATCCAGTTCCATCAATATTTGAGGAGATTTGTGGTCTGGCTCTCATGTGATGCTCCACTCC
This sequence comes from Protopterus annectens, assembly GCF_019279795.1. Taxonomy (NCBI): domain Eukaryota; kingdom Metazoa; phylum Chordata; order Ceratodontiformes; family Protopteridae; genus Protopterus; species Protopterus annectens. The sequence continues at coordinate 1,205,507,945 of NC_056732.1, read as the reverse complement.
AACATAGATGGTGAGCATCTAGGTTGTCTTTGCCTAAGTCCAGTTGGGCGCCCTGACACTTCACAGCCTACTGGAAGTAGCCATCTCAATAATAATGTAGATAAGATGAACAGGTCACAATTCAATAAACTGCTTACTGACATACCATCAGTTTAAAGGTAGCAATGTATCAAAATCACTATTTAAAAGTGGCGCTTATGGCATGTTATCAGATCATTGGAAGATAATGGGCATGTGCTACATATGGTCCCGTGTAATGATACACTTTCCGTAATTTGTTCAACTGATAATTTTCAGATACTCTCTGCCAATGTGGATGGCATTCACTGATCAGTACTGATTACGTTGATATAAGCTCATCATGGTGTAACATTTCATGACTGCTTTTTACACAGGTTGTTTGTTTAGGCTCAAATTGCATTACAGCTACAGCCATCACAAATTTCTGTTTTACACATATGTTATGTGCAGCATGTTAATGAGAACTGCATGCAGAGTGTGTGGTTCATGTGGAGCAATGCAGTTGTTTGAACCTCCACTACTGTGATGTCCACTATAAGGGGTTCAAATCCTCCAGGCAGCTTGTGCAGCTATTGCAATATAGGCTTTATTCCAAGTGTTATGTAGTCATGGATTGTTTTCATATTCTATATGGTTTTATATGTCACAGTATTATATGGCACAGGGGCTGTTTCCTAGATTTTGCCATTACACAGGACTGTACAGGGGTTAAACTGGCATAAGATGTCCACATAATCATCTTTTATACATGAACCACCACATCAGTCTAACCATGTGTATATAACGGTCTTTCATATGGCAAACAGACCTAAGGGTGACAATTTCTCCCCACAGCAAAACAAAATTAAAATGCATGCTCTGCACCAACAGAGACAGAGAATCCTTGGATGAGCAGGAATGCAGCATGGAGGAATGAAGTCTAGATCAACCTTGCTGACATGATTAATGTTGTGGGAGATCACAATAGATCCAGAAAGGACTGTCACTGACAGTGCTTTGGCATAATCCTTTATACAGCTAACAGGGCACACCTGTAAGAGAAATAAAGAAAATAGTGGTGTCTTCTTAGGTTACCACAATTTAATAAACCATTAAAATCACCTTGAGTTAGTGCTTTCGTCTGAACTCTACAGAGACTTCTTCAGACTGAGGTTAACTTCTACAAAATTCATTTTTAAGGCTTCAGTTGTCACATTGTTTAAACTCATTACATGATACATTCACTTTAAAATGTCACTTCCTCTTCCTTTCAACTTCCAAAAAACTAACTTTGTGAAAATACTACAAAAAAGTTAAGAAAAATATTTAAAAATACACTCATGAAACACTTAATACATTTCCTAAAATACTTAATACATATGAAAACATTTAAAAAAAAACACACTTTCACCAACATACTACTACACTATCCCCCGGATTCATGAAGCTCGGCGCAAGGACGGCGGTAGGCTTGCACTGACAGTGCGGCATGAAGATAGCGCAGTAGTGCCAAATGCATATTAATGAAGGTGCGCTGACGACACAGCCACATGCACAGGAAAGGAGCGTGAGTGCATAGGGCGCGTCGAAGTGCTGCACGGAGGCATGGAAATGGCAGCTGTCGACGTGCAACCTAAAATGCTTGCGTATAACAAGTTGCAAGATAGCAATCACATCTGTCAGTGTCCGTGGATACTGAAACATATGCAAAGCATGTAAGAAAGTACCTGCAAACACAAAGTGAAGAAGCAAACACAAATGCACGGTAGGGAATAACCGGTCCCTATCCTATGAACAAATGACATGGAAGACCGTGTGGCCGTAGTCCAATGCAGTGTAGCTAGCCATACCAAGTGGAAGTGAAATGCATCATATGTTAGCAAGCTACCAGTAGGTATGTCCAGCCCAATGGTGAGGGTCACCAGCTGACCCATAATGTGAGGGAGGGTACACAGCTGGGCAGATGTGTCCATAACAAAATACATGAGAAATTTAGATATCTAGCGACTGTATGTCCGAATCATATCCCACAAGGCATGTAATAGTCATATACAAAAGGTATGTCCGTATGTCACATACCAAATGTGATAGGAAATAGAATAAGCATGTGAATGAAACAGAAGCAGAATATAAACAGCTACAACAATAAGGACACATGTAGGCTGAAAGGAACAGTATTATCCGCACCATCGACTAGGATTACCACCTCTCCCACTTTGCGAGCCACAGTCCCTCTTTGGGCAGTTGTGTCCTGACAAAAACTTGTAAAAATGGCAAATGTCCTGAGATTATAGAACAAAGGTATTCGCTATACATTATGTAATAGTTGCATTAAACAGTTTTTCTGTATCTAAATTACATAAATGTTATAAGAAACAGAATAAGCAACTAAAATGCTACAAGAATAAGCTTTTATATAGGCAAGAATTTTAAGTTCTATCCTGTGTACTGACCATGGGTATGTGTTGGCCTGTAAAATGTGATGTTTGTACCAAAAATGTCCCACTTTGGCCAATTGAAAAGGTGGCAACCCTACCGTCGACTGTGGGGAGGTGTTGTCCACTACAGTCGGATATGTGTACGGAAGATAACCCATCCTGGACATAGGAAAAGGTGGCATCCAAGCAATGAGTGCAACAGGCTGCCAAAATCCGGAAGTCAGTGGTACAAGCCGAACTTGTCAGGATGTGTCACAGTCGAACGGGTAGTACCCGGGTATACCAACCATGTAATGAAAGTTAAGTATGGGAGTGTACCTATGTGCATGAGGTATAACCCTGATCTACTGTGTGAGGTACCTGACACATGTAGGGTATTCAGTGTGTTACTCTGGCCGTGTCATGGGCTAACAACCAAAGCAGTGATGTATGGGGTGTGAGGAATCTGTGTGTGTGGGGTGGATGGGTAATGGTACAATCCTCCAAGGCAATACTGTGTCGTATGCAGAATACATGAACCGGAGGTGTATGAGGGAGCAGCGGGTGAAGCTGAAAGAAACACAAACACATGTATAAACAGCTGCAATACAAGCAGACAGGCCATACTGTAGAACACAATCCCACAAAAATATGAATATTGAAATGTGCGATACTAATGTATAGGTATGTCACTGGCACATACCCACAGATTGGTCCTGATGGAACTGGCCATAACAAATGCAACACACCTGGATGCATAATGGACTACCCAGCATCCCCTCCACATCACACAACCCACTCCCGAACCTGAACATCCACCAAATCCAGCCGTACTTGGCCTACTGGTTTGGTGCAGCCACAGCTACACATAGTGACCACTACGCATATGTAGTAGGTAGTGTCACCCTAGGCAGTTGCAGGATTGCACACTATGTATCCCTTGCATGTAAAGCCCTCAGCACATTTTCATAACTCCAAAAAGATGTTCGTTATTTCGCTTGTTGTAGATCGGTCCAATTTTTGGATATCCCTCATGGGATACGTAACCTGTGTAAACATTAGAAGGGAAGACACGAAGTCCAGGCCTGTAGATATCTGGACAGAAGTTGGAATGTGCATTAGAGATGCACGACACTGTCCAGCCATAAGTGGTCATGCATAACCTACTACCCAGGATCAAACACCTGCCCGTGACGCACGTGTCCCGACACGAATAAGCGGGAGAATATATTGCACACATTTGCATAGTGGCAAATGGTATAAGGGTGATGAAGGCACTGACGTAAACAGGATAACCCTGATCTACTGTGTGAGGGACAAGTAATGTGTGTGTAGGTGTGACCGACCATACCTGTCAACCTCTGAGAGCAAGATATCTGGACAAAGCCGTGAATAAAAGTGGAACAAAGGCCCAAAAGTAGGGACAATTTGTAAAGACTGCTCTTAGAAACTTATAAAGTTGATAGAATAACAGTTTGTACATTGGCATTAATTTCCTGAAGAGTATGAAGTCTGAAACTCAACTGTCTGTCATTATGTTCTGACTTCAGTCTTTAATGATTAGCTACTGATTTGCCAGAAAACAACAATGTATTACAGAGGTCCATACATATTTACAGTAACAAACCTTCACATTTGTTTACTGTACTACTGCATACCTGTAGTTAATTCATGTCCAAAATAGTAATCCTCGTATGAATGCATACAGGAAACAGTCAAATGTGAATGGGAACACCCCTCACCGTGGATTATGTATTGTAACCACCCCCACCCATATTATGTATTGCCAACATAAAAAGCTGCTGACAGGTGCCGAGACACCTGTGTCTATAAACACAGGTAAATATTTATAAAATGGACAAATTCTGTCCATGTGCTGTGTCTGACATTTGAACTCAGTCAGGGCAGTCCCGTTCAAAAGGCTGACAAGCCTAAACCCAGATAACCACATGAACACCCTGACAATCAAAGACTTGTATGCGCCAGGACTATAAGCTTTGGAATTCTGCATATCCTTGGAGTGATTAAATATGCAGTTTGGGTCCAGAGCTGTAGGGAATAGGGAATGTGTAATATGTAGTACCGCGTTTTTCCCAGCAGGAGAATGGATGCCTGTGTTGTAAGTGAAGCGGTGAGGTGTATGTTAATGTAGCTATGTACTATGGATATGCATATAAATGAGTCAGAATACCAATAGTATAGCGGTTACAGCATCCGGCCAACGTGAATGCAGTCCCGGTTCAACTACAACTACAGCACATATAATTTTAAAGTGTAATGAATGTGTCTGTGCTGTAAAGACATTTAAATATGTAAAGGTGAATGTGTGTTTCGCATATGTCCGTTAACCAGATTACAGATATTTTACTGGTACCGTCACAATTAATAAATTCCACGTAAGCACAAAGACTTAGTAAACATATGTAACCCACAATAAGGATATGCAAGTGTGCCTGCGCATGTGTAATCCGCTCACAGCATAGCAAATGAATGCTGTTTTCTACAAGTTATTTATGTATCTATATATGGATATATATATGTGTGTATAGATATATATCCACAGACTTAAACTAATTAAATATATGAAATAAAGAATGTACAGACATATATATATATATATATATATATATATATATATATATATATATATATACACACACACACACACAATACATTAATTGATATATACATAGCAAACATATAAACATATGTCCTTGTAGATATAACACATGTACATAAATAGGTTACATCATAGCTATTATGGATAGACATACAGACATGCAAGAAAGGTACATACACTGCTGCTTTCCAAACCATTGGCTGGAAAGTACCAGTGTGCCAGATCTGCAAGTCCGACTCTTTAAACATGGATATAGGCGTCCTTTGCAGGACCCCAAAAATTGATCCACTACAGGCACCGTCCTGTAATGATTGAAGCAAAGAAAGTCACATCCACAGCTACAATATAGCTGTACATGCAACAGTAGCTTGTGCAAGGGTAATAACACATGGGTTGACAGAATGTATGACATATGTCCCAATACACGGAGAGTGGATAGTACTTAGAAGTGTCTTCATACTGTATTATCTCTCACATTAAATATGTCTTATGACTACTGTGGAGGGGTGTCAGGTATGGGAATCATGGGTATGCAATAATGGGCCTAGGTGCCCAGGTGTTGGTTGGCACAGATTTATTAGGTCCACCCCATGGGAGTGATTAATATTCCTATGTGGGTATAGCACACGCCTATATCTTCCAGAAATGAAGAACCCATCTACTGGATATCGTGTAAACCATTGGTGGAAGATGTAGGGACTTATATCAGTGTCATGTAAGTGATTATCATGGACGTACATGCGTACGAATAAGATGGTAACCATACCTCTCAACCTTTCAGAATAAGACATCTGGACAAAGGCATATTAAAATAAGTACAAATAGGGACTATTTTAAATATTCCTCTTACAAAGTTAAAACGTTGATAGAATAATGGATAATTCATTAGTATGAATGTTTTGAGGGTTATTAATTATAAAATACTAATGTCTGTCATTATTATCTAACCTCACCGTCCCTAATGACTTGCCACTAATTTACCAGAAAGGCACAATATTATGAAAAAAGGAACAAAATTATAAGTCTAAGTTCGGGACATTTACCCAAAATGTGTACAGTTGAGAGGTATGAAGGTAACCCTGTCCTAAATAAATGTACAGAGCTAGTGATATCAGGTGGACAGGTGTGAAGAAAGACGTGATGATAAATGACAAAACATGTATAAGTCAAAAACATGTACCTCGATAAATGTGAATGAATACTTATGCCCTGTGATAGTCAATGTGGAAGGTTAATAGAAACAAAATAAATGTGTCCCTCAGGGTGTTATGCAGTGTCCCCGATACAGTGTTCAGTCTCCCACACTCGCATGTGAGTTCTGCCACTGACGAAAAGCACAAATACCGGTGAACACATAAGGTAGATGATAGCATAATATGTTTTGATTAGCACCTGTTGGCTTTTGTGAGGAACACAACACTCTTGGCGGGTGTGTCCTGCAAAAGGAATGTAACGGCATCTGGCCTGTGATTTCTTCTTGTGTGTAGTGGTGTAATAAAATGATATATCTTGTATCAGAAACAGATACATGCTATAGGAAAATAATTAGTATCATCGGCTATACTACTACAAGAAAAATCTGAAGGTATGAAAAGCGCTGAAGTAGTCATTTTAGTATTGACCTCAGGTATGTCTTGTCAAATGTCACAGCTGTATATATAGTACCTATAGGGCTGTCACCTTTACAAATGATGAAAGTGGGTGCTGCTCTGTAGAAATGTCAGATGTAGCAGGTCAAAACATACCTACAGCCATGCATACTCCACAAATAGACATATTAGCACACAGCAAAGCTTAGGCCAGGATTCATGGAGCCTTGGCCGGCGTGTACGAGTAGAGTAAGAGTAGAGCAAGGCAAGATGTCTGACAAGCTATTCAGCAATATCCTGTAGGGGCGTGTAAGACATCCCCTAAAACGAACATTGCATGGACAATGTTAGGATATGCAAATTACCCCATTTGTAGGTGAAAGCTATGCAAATGATGTAAATTTGCGATACATGAAACAGTAAGCTGTCCGTGCAAGAGTAGAGTTATGTGCAGAAATGTACCTGGATGTTAACCGAGTTACGTTCTGCAAGTAGCTAAATGGAGTAATGTCAGCTGCAAATAAAGGATGAATTTAGTTGAAGAAGCATGCCAATGGCCAAATATAAGGCCAGTGGCATTTTTTTCCATTGGAAATTAATAAAACTCTATTTGTCCTCCCCCGATCTCCGGTGTTTAAGCGTAGTGCAGAGGCGTGAAAACGCGCTGCGCTGTCAAAACAAGAAAAATATTTAAAATATACATACAAATTGTAATTTTAGTTAAACGTTAGTTCGCCATGCAGGTGAATGGCAAGCTGAAGACAACATGGCTACTGAGTACTGCTTGCTATGTGTGGAAGCGCTCTGTCAGAGATGTAACCAAGCATTAGTAGGCAATCCGATGCAATTGAGGCTGAGGATAGTGAATCTTAATTTGTCATGCCATATGGGCCAAGCCACTACGGTGTAAGAGTAGGTTAAGGGGACTATCAGAGTAGAAGATAGGTGGCATCATGAGTGTGTATGTATAAAACACTGTCATCTTATCGGAGCAGTGTGTTACATGTTTGCTGTCAGTTACTCATCAGTGGAAGAGGCGTGTTATGATTTATCCTAGGTAAAGTCAGGAAACTGATGGTGTACACCATGGATATCACTGACGTTTCTTGCAAAGCTGCTTACAGTGTGTTCATGCCTGTGCGCGCCTGTAAGCCCGAGTAAGCATGTGTGCGCACGTCAGCCCATGTGCGTTGAAGAATGAGTAAGCTAGTGTAAGAATGTTGAAGCCCGTGTAATGTCGTGTAAGCCAGTGTATGCATTTGTAAGCATGTATAAATCTGTACTACACACATCACACATGTACTGCACACTCTGAAACACATGCTGCCAATACTACACACGTCAGTCAAATGGCACATGGATGGATAATAAATCTTCAGAATTAACAGTGCTGTAAACTATACTACATTGATGGTCATAGCTGCAATGCATCATGCCTGCTTATATACACCTAGAAGGGTATCACACTGTGTTAACAACATTTTAACATTAATATAGTGCTATAAAGCCACCCTGTGCATCAGCACCATGTTAGTCTGTTCCTGCATCAATGTTACACATCGCAGGTGGTGGCACAGGTGTCATCATATGCACAGGGTATGGTGTTTCTTTCCAGAGCCTGTCATTGAGCCATCCAATCAACATGTAAGTATGTGTGTGTGTGAGGGACAACAGTGTTTGCATGGCCCAATATTGATGCAATGTGTGTGTATGTGTTAGCCCTAGCTGTTTGCTTTATGTGTGTGTGTCTGCATGTACCCAGTTTCAGCATGTGTCAGCCATATACAGGAGGTTGTGGGACAGTCACAGACCGTACCTGCCAGGCTGTACAGATCACCATTACTGGCCATGGACACCCCTCCATGCATTCAACAATATTCCAGTCCTGCACCTGTCAATGTATACACATACATTCTTGGGATCTGTATCACAACCTGTGGATAAACGGGAGTCAGTAATGTTAACCTGATTTGCATAGTATTTTCAGTTAATACATAGTTATATGAGCTATACTCATCCTCCAAAGTAATAACCACTGCTGACTGTTGCTGAGATGTTCACACGACCGTTTAAAGGTGCTGCACTATCATTATTTTCAATGTCCCTTGTAATACCCAGCAACAGAATAACTGGTCACTACACAACTATAACCCAGGATCACTACAGCACACAGTATGTGCACTATCACAGAGCCATAGCAGATTTACATACATCAAAGGTGATCACGTACAGATAATGCAGCACATTCAATAGTGCTAATATCCACATACATATCTATCTAAATTACATATATATATATATATATATATATATATATATATATATATATATATATATATATATACACACACACACACACACACACACACACACACACACACACACACACACACACACACACACACTTGGCAGGGTTGGGATCAGAACACAGACCTAACTACCTTATCATACTACAGCATTACGCATTTACAGAACGTGCTACCATGATTACTAGATCACAGCATTCACACAGGCATACGTCTAGCTTGCTGGCATCAGCATCAAAGGCAAAGACGCTGTACGGATTCTATGGAGAGTGACTAGTGTAAAAGCAATGTACTGTTGTCATGCAGCGGGAAACTCACACACATACACCAGGATTGGGATTAGAACACAGACCTAACTACCTTATCACACTACACATTTACAGAAAGCACTACCGAGATTACTGAACACGATGCTCCTAGAGGCATACTTCTAGGTGGGTGATATCATCCGCAAAGGCAATGACGCCGATAGGGAATGTATGTGGTGTGAGGCATCTAAAAGCATTACTGTGTCTCCAGGCAGCTGGAAACACACACACACACTTGGCAGGGCTGGGAGTTGAACATACACCTAACTACCTTATCACACTGCAGCAATACAAGCTTACAGAACACGCTACCGAGATTACTCAACACAGCACTCCCAGAGGCATACTTCTAGGTGGGTGACATCATCCGCAAAGGCAAAGACACCGATAGGGAATGTATGTGGTGTGAGGCATCTAAAAGCATTACTGTGTCCCTAGGCAGCTGGAAACACACACACAGACACTTGGGAGGGTTGGGAGTCGAACATTCACCTAACTACCTTACCACACTACAGCAATACGCATTCACAGAACACACTACCAAGATTACTGAACACAGCACTCCCAGAGGCATACTTCTAGGTGGGTGACATCATCCACAAAGGCAAAGACGCCGATATTGAATGTATGTGGTGTGAGGCATCTAAAAGCATTAATGTGTCCCCAGGCAGCTGAAAACACACACACACACACACACACACACACACACATACACACACACACTTGGCAGGGCTGGGAGTTGAACATACACCTAACTAGCTTACCACACTACAGCAATATGCATTTACAGAACGCGCTACTGAGATTACTAAACACAGCACTCCCAGAGGCATACTTCTAGGTGTGTGACATCATCCGCAAAGGCAAAGACGCCGATAGGGAATGTATGTGGTGTGAGGCGTCTAAAAGCATTACTGTGTTCCCCGCCAGCTGGAAGCACACACACTTGTCAGGGCTGGAAGTTGAACATACACCTAACTACCTTACCACACTACAGCAATACGCATTTACAGAATGCGCTACCGATATTACTGAACACAGCACTCTCTGAGGCATACTTCTAGGTGGGTGACATCATCCGCAAAGACGCTGATAGGGAATGTATCTGGTGTGAGGCGTCTAAAAGCATTACTGTGTCCCCAGGCAGCTGGAAATACACACACACACACACACACACACACACACACAGACACACACTTGGCAGGGATGGGAGTCGAACATACACCTAACTACCTTATCACACTACAGCATTACGCATTTACAGAATGCGCTACCGAGATTACTGAACACAGCACTCCCAGTGGCATACTTCTAGGTGGGTGGCATCATCCGCAAAGGCAAGGACACCGATAGGGAATGTATAGAGCATGAGTAGTCTGAAAGCATATTACTGTCTCAAGGTAGAGGTAGACAAACACACAGCAGTGGTGTGATCGGGGCAACTAAATATTTATGGAGCACTACAACAACACTACATAGATATGGGATGTGCCACAGACAGTACACCCTGCAAGACAGTCAACCAGTGTGTTCAATGTAGGCATTCATCGTGACGTTGAAAATGGACATCTGTTGCCTGGATGTTCACCATCGCTATACAGGATGTCAATGGCCATGCCCATACACAGAGGCACATCACCGACACAAGGTGTCACTGGCCATGCCCACACACTTAGTATCACATGTCTGTTTGGAATGTACTGTGTGTCCATCTACACAACGGCATACTGGGCATGCTCACACACTTAGCAGTTGCAAAGGGCCGTCTTGCATGCACACGGATTCTAAACATGTAAGGGCGCAGTTTGGAATGTACTGTGTGTCCAACTACACAACGGTGTACTGGGCATGCTCACACACTTAGCAGTTGCAAAGGGCCGTCTTGCATGCACATGAATACTAAACACAGAAGGGCAGAGTATGGTATTACTGTCCCCACGTACATGAAGGCCACTCACATGTATTGACTAGTACTCACTCAGGAGCTATCACAGATGTCTGAGGTGCAGATCACAGAGGTACACACTGCAGTCTACAATGTAGCCCTTAGACATCACCATGTCGTTGGACCAGCAATACACAGCCATACATCAACACAACACCGTGTGACTCATGACCAGTGGACTGTACATAGTTGTACAGCAACTGTGCAGACTACACATGCACTGACAGAGTTCCATCATGTGTTATGCATTGCAATGATACCACTGTACATAACCAGTTTGGCTCTACACATACCAGGGACCCTGGGTCTTACACAGCTGTGACAGATGACTGTCGCTGTTCACCAATGAACACACATGTTTGGATATGTCATACATGTAATTGCAGTGGATATGTGCATGGACCACACACACAACACATATGTACATAACATAGCTTTTTCTGTCCTCCGTGCAGACAAGTGGCTACAGCAATCATACGCACGCAAATGGAAGGTGGGTCCATGGCTGTTGAATGCTAACAGTACATGAGGCAGCAATGTTGACCGAGGACACATTCGCTCTGTACTAGTTAACAATGACACCCATCATATCATACAACAGTCCATGTGTTATGTATGTCAACACACATGTCCACCAATTGCAATGCATACAAACATGGCTACATGACATGTATGTAGGACCAACACACATGTACAAACTGTAGTGTGCATGCAGCTACCATGCATGTGCAGTAGCTGATGTAAGTAACTCATCTCTGACTAACTACAACATGCAGTTGCAATGCAGCCCCATCATTGACACCTGTATATGGTAACATACTGACAGAATGGTAGGATGTACATCAGGTATAGATGGATATGTGTACATAAAGTGGTGATCTACCTGTGTAGATGGATGTTCACCAGGGATAGCTCACAGGTGTGTCACATGCCATCCTACCATTACATGTGCAAACAGTACGCTATGTTACTGTTACTTGACGTGAAGACATAAAACCTACACAGCGGTTGGGTGTTACCGACTGTACGTCACTTGACACCTGTAACACTTACATCCTCCTGTGTGCATATAGCAGCACAATTGCCAGACATAGCATTGGTACACATAATGTGGCCAATACTGCTGCATGTCTGTCAGACGTATCATCATATAGCAGGTGTATCATTCACAGTACTGCCATGTGTGTTTGCATGTGTGACCATATATGCCACATATGGTGGGGAATACATCCCAATTGTTACACACCCCTGTGCACTTTTGTAGACATCTGTACATACTGCAATGTGGAAAGCATGATGTAGGCAGGTGGGTGTGTATGACACACATCAGCTATCCATATGTGTATGACATTTGTGGTCTTCACAGTGTGTGTGTGTGTGTGTGTGTGTGTGTGTGTGTGTGTGTGTGTGTGTGTGTGTGTGTGTGCATGTACGGCTGTCTGGTGCATGGAATGAGGGTGTATGCTACCATACAGAACACACAGGATCCCTAACCCCTCATGGTGATGCAGTCAACTACCCTGTTGATGCCATCGGTCTCAGCCATACTGGCTACCTGTACATGTCCTTTCTCTGTTTCTCGTCGTGTGGGTGCACAGTACTGTGAGGGTGATGACCACATAGGCAAGTGTCCTCACCTCAACACTATGGGGTGTGTGTTATAGTGTTTTTGACCCCGTGAGTGTGGGCATGTTCCTGTAATGTGACAGGGTATTACTGCTACACAGTGAGACCTCATGCTATCAAGTGGCCTCTAATGTTATCATTGGCCAGACCGCTGTGTACAACCCCTGCACCATATCAGCATACCTGTGATGTGACCTGGTATGGATGTCATGTCTCTAGCCACTGTAGCCTATTAAACTGCACACATGCTGCTGGATCAGTATATGTGTGGACATCTGTGGTATGTTAGTCTTTCCAGCAGTCCGGTTGAGGCTACTTATAGCATGCTGATATTGCCATACGTGCCTGTGAATACTCCACAGTTACACATGGGAGACTGTAAACACTGATACCTGTAGGCACATGCAAGAAGACCATAAGGATGGAACCAGGGCATCATTACCAGCATGCTGTTACTGTTGTTACCGAGACACATAATCTGAACATATAACAATGCATGCTACACCTGTACTACATGGTATGTCTGGTGCATGTCAACAGTACACAACTAATGTAATATACACATCTCTCACTATTCTTACACAACTAATGTAATATACACTTCCCTCACTAGTCTTACACAACTAATGTAATATGCACTTCTCACTATTCTGTTCACCCTGTGCATCAGACCATTTGAGCATGGATTGACAGGGATGCAGCACAGGCTTCATCATATGCACAGGGTGATAATATTTGCCAGGGGCATAGGCTGCACCAATGGGTGACATCATGTGTGTGGGTAAGGGCCGGTGATATGATTGGACATGTCTGTTCAGTATGCATGTGGGTGTTGTGGTGGCCTACAGATGTGTTTGCTGTGTGCCTGTATGTGTGCACACAGTTCTGCCTTTTGTGAGGCCTACACAGGGGTATTATTGACAGCTCCAGATTGTACAGACCAGGTTGTACAGCTCACTGTGTCCGGCCACAGCCACGTGACCTGTGCCTGCCAGAGGTTGCATGGGCACTACCAGGTGGAGGTACAGATTGGCTACTGTCCGATGACACATGTCCACTGGAACCGTGTCCCCACTGGGAACATCCTGGGCCACGTCCACGTGGCCTGCTGTGTCCTGGTGTGGACAGCACAGCACCAGCTGCACTGCTACTGCTACCAGCACTATGGGAGCGGGCATGTGAGGTGGCACGCTCACGTTGACCTGCACTAGGTGGTGTAGCTGGCCTATGTCCACGTGGCCTAAGCCTCACTCCTATCAGATGTTCCAGCACAGACAGCTCACGCTCATGGCTTGCCATGTCACGGTCAAGGATTCCCACCATGTCACCCAATTGCCTGTCCAGAACATCAGCAATCTGCTGTTGAGCATATGCTAATGCCTGGATGTTCTCATTTAGGGTACGGATAGCAGCCCTCTGCAGCCTCTGCCCATCTCTGTTCTGCCATTCAGCACATGCCTGTGCCGCCATTACAGTCTGGAACATGTGTTTGGTGATACCAGCTGCTGCGCTCTGTCCTACAGGTGCATGTCTGCCAGAGGTCCTCCTACGAGCAGCACCGGCCACATGCCTGTGTGGCACATCTGCAGACATTACACTGACACCATGGTGTGGAGACACACCTTCTGTAGCCACCACATGTTCCTGTTCCACGCTAACAGACGCTGACTGTCCTTCCTCTATGGCCACTGGTAATGCGGTATATGTTGGCAGCAGAACTGTGTGCGGGGAAGAGGGGGACATAGCTGGCATGGCAACCACTGGCACAGATTCATCCCCTGACAACCCTGCCTGTACCTCATGCATATGTTCATCACTGCTAGTATCTGTGGGGACACTAACATCAAATGGACCGCAGGAGGGTAACGCACCTACATCACCTGTGAATGCAAAGAAAGACTCTAAATTCCAATAGACACACACACACACACACACACACACACACACACACACACACACACACACACACACACACACACACACACAGACACACGCCATGCATGTGATTTAACAGACGGCATGCAGCATGCCTGTGATACAGCAGACGGCATGTAGCTCAGACATTAATAGAGTTAGTAGGAATACCCTCTGGGGTGCACACTACAGCAAGCAGATGTCATATCAGTAGCCATGCAGTTCACACAATCATGGTAGTATGCATGCATCCCCGTGATACACCATGTGGACCAGAACAGGATAACAGTACACATGGCTGATGTGACCTTGACATGTAATCTGCTGACATGTGCATTAACATGCATACATGTCTGACACAATGGTGTCCTGACACATGTACAGTGTCGTAATGGGCATGACATTGCGGTGTTGTCTGCATGCCCTACAGATAGAATGCATGTTTAGCAAATGTGCATGTGCATGGAAGGGTAGTGTGAGCCGTCTACGTAGCTATACATTGTGAAGTACAGACACTGTGCCATTGCATGGCATCATGAGGCATCTATATTGCTATACAGTGCATAATATGTACACATTGCCTAGCCATAACTGCATGCATACCCATGACATAACTGTGGATTGTGACCCACGATGCTGAGGTGTATACACACCAAACCATGCTGTGTCATGTGACAGGTCACTGGAGGACCTACAGATGACACCCCTGCACAACAACTACAGAGTCTTAGCTGCCTGGCAACCATGTCCACACATAGCGGACTTGTCAATTCACCATGTCCCACATGACATTGATGTACCACACACACGAGGTGCACAGCTAACGGTGATGTCCTACAGCAGCAAGGGAAATGTACTGTATCTGTGGCCTGATGTTGTGTCAATGTCTGTGGAAGCTGTAGAGGTGACTACTGTCATGCTATGACACAGGCGTGATGTTCAACACATCTTATATGGTAGACGTCAGTGACACCTCCAATAGCTGTGCACAGGCTTTTAGGATGTCCAGTGTACCACATCAACTGTGTAATCGGTCAACTAAGGCTATAATTGGACCCTGTGTGGACAATGTGAAACAGGATGTATACACATCACATCTACTGTGTAGCTACATATCTCTGGCCATCCCCCATGGCCATGTGTACACATGTGTTGGACAAATGTGTGTGATGGCTGTCTATCACACATGTCTGTGTTGCCCCATATGACATACACCCATAGATGTCAGATATGTCACCATCCACAGGGCTATGCAGACAACAGGTTGTACGTGTGGTATGTGAGGTATGGGTTATGGGATAGTATGACATTATTGCAGCCAATACACTACGTGTCTGGGACATGTCAGATGGCACATCAAAATGTGTGAACCCATTACAGGGGCATATAACACAATAGTGACTCCTGTGGGCTGCCCATATCACAGCTCACTGTGTGGTACTGTTTGCATACCACACATGTTGTTCCAATGTATAGTACATAAGCCTCCATTGTAGAACACCTCCACCGTTGTATGCACAGCTGACCACACATGTAGCAATGACAAATACTGTGGTTTCATGTCGGTCTATCATTTTGTTTGTATATATTGCACATGGGTGGCCTGTGTGAATGATGGGTGATGCGACCTGTATATCGTGAATGGAACGAACATCAAGTGTACAAGTGTTAACTGGCCACATGGCGAATAGAGCTATGCTTTAACATGCCTGATACTGATAACAGTCTCACCTGCAATGGACTCATGTCTGTGCGGCATACCAGAGGTACCTGTATAGGGGTGACAGAGCAGTATGAACATTATCCATGACTGTATGACAGACACAGGATGCACTGTGCATGTTAACACATTCACCTGTACAATAGTATATAGTATGCACATGTGTGCATACACAGGATAGCATACTGTAGTATGCAGCATGTGTGTCCACATACCATGCATATGTTGTTACATTACATAATGTACAGTGACACATGCACGTAAATGGGATATAGTAGCCATATGTGCAGTACTGACTTACCAGGAAACTCCAGGCTTATTGGTTGGGAGACACCCACCTCCACGATGGCAACTAGTGTTTGTGGATGCTGTTCTGAGGGTGTCCCCAGACTGGCCAGTAGCTCCTCAATGTGTGTGAGTGGGGGCTGGGTTGGTGGCCCACCACCTGTTCCACCTTGTTCCCTGGTGATTGCAGTGGCATGCTGTTTTGCATGTCATATCAAGTCCGTGCAGTGTCTGCGCACCTGCTGGTAGGTGCGGTTATGGCCACCCACATCGTTCACCCTCCTGCGAAGATCCTGCCACAGGTCGTCCCACTGCTGGGCATACTGTGGCACATGGCTGAACAACACCTCATAGTTCTCATGGAGGTACGGGATGAGGACATCATCCTCCTGACGGCTGTACGCTGGAAGGCGTGTACGAGGCATTATCTGTAAGACATAATGATGGTCACAGGTCACAGTTTCAGAGATGTACAGAGATACTGCTGCTCATACATTTCTATGGCATCTAGTACATCTGCACAGTTATCTTTGCAAATCATCATGACACTGACACGACTGACATGTTTGTGTCACACACATGTAACACCCATTATGCATTGGGTATCATCACCATATATGTGTGTCACCTCATTACAGTGTTCATACTCCATGTGAATGCTGTCTTGATGTGGGAATGTCTGTTTGCCTGCACTGGTGTTCTTACCTATCTGCACATGCCTGGATGTGTCCACAGTAATGCTGTTGACTTTGATGCTGTGTATATGTCACATAGCAACACAGACACAGCCTTAATGGACTTGAGCAGTGACAATGCACACATATGCATGGACACCTGTATATGCATGTGTTTTGTCATATACATCTACACATCACTGTACAGCTGTTCAACATGCTACCACGGATTGCCTGTGTTTCACATGTGATAGACATGGGACAATGGCTAGTTGGACGTCATTCGCAGGGATGGTTATCAACTATAGCATGTACGGGCAAGGTTTCCTAGCTGTATCCGACAGCCATTATGCCACCGCTATGTGCATTAGTGCCACATTACTGATCCAGACAGGTGATACTACATCTGCCATGCGGCCATCACACCATGTATGACAGGGATGACATGTGCAGCTTTGATGGACAGGGTTGCATGGTATGGCGGGAGTATGTCACATGTATGGCACAGGGATCTGTCCAGCATGTGGTGATCCTAGTACTAGGATGGTGGCTGTCCATGACGTATGTCTTTCAGATCAGGATATGGACATGTAGCATGTCCAACATCATAGTGTAGCAAATGTCTTTATGCAAGGTAGACAGCATGCTGCATAGTGGAGGCGAGGATTGTGAAGGCTGGTATCGCCCATTCACGCATGGCCATTACCCCTTAGAGGTGATATGTGATCCAATATTGGTCACACAAGTGCTGTTTATGCCTGTCCAGTGATCTCCGTGCTCATGGATGGCACCCTATCATGACATGGGTACCTTGTATGACTACCTAAGGGGCCTGGAGACATCACCAAGTCAGGGAGGTGGACTGCACAGCATCATCACTTACGCAGTGTCCATAATGTGGACCATAGCCTAGGTGGTAGTTAATGGTTACAGGGATGTTCACCTAGTGGTGACAATGCTGATATCATCCATCAGAATGTGCACATATGTCACGCACCTCACCCACACAGCCCATTCTGTATGTTGTTCACAACGCTGAGACAGCTATTGCTCATAGGTCATGGCCATTCACATCCTTACATACACAGATGCCTGACATTTGTCTGTGTGGTATGGGCTACAATGAGGGTGGAGTACAACACATTAACCCTGTTTTACTGTAGCTGGCACTGGTGTGATATGCACATATCACTCTGGCACCTTTTGTAGTTGTGAGTCTGTCAACAGGCCACTGGTAGAGCACCCTTGTGACATACAAAGGTATTTGTAATCAAACATCCGTACTGTCTTGTACATCTGTACTGCTAACATCTACATTGATAATGGTTCATGGACATGCATACCATACTCAGCAGGGTTATAGTGCGGTGCCACCAATTATGACTGTTGTCACCACTTGTGGGTTGATATTATCCAACACCCTATCTGTATTGTACGTTCATGCTTCCTTACTTGTTCAGAACTTGTGAACATGTCATGAGCTACTGATTAATATAGCATCCATTCCACACCATTTCTCACAGATACACTGTATGTCCTCACATTTCCAGCTTGCTTACAGTACAACAGCTGTTGTACAAACATAACTCACATATCCTGTGAGACATGGTTGTATATACAGGCATGTCCAACTGTCATGTACCAGTGCTATTGCCTGTCTATATGATGGATATGTCGTACATGTGGCAATAGAGCAATTGTCTCATGTACACAGTCAATGCTCACCTCCCAACATATGACATTACAGCCTGTGGTGG
This sequence comes from Protopterus annectens, assembly GCF_019279795.1. Classification (NCBI taxonomy): domain Eukaryota; kingdom Metazoa; phylum Chordata; order Ceratodontiformes; family Protopteridae; genus Protopterus; species Protopterus annectens. The sequence goes on along the minus strand of NC_056732.1, from coordinate 1,205,488,784 downwards.
ATGCACATATGTAGCCATGCTGGGGGTAATGCTGTCACCATCCCTGAGTGCACCTGACAGTCATGTGGGGATGTGTAACATTTGCACCACACCCCACTCATCACATAATCTCACATGATCTCCACCACAGGCCACACATATGAGGACAACATGTGCAGTACCTCTCCATACTCTGTGTAGGCACCAAAGGCAGCCCCCATCACCAAACACAACAACACCAACTTATTGCCCACAGACTCATGTGTGCCCATCACATACAGCCAATAGGGTGTTATAACATACACAACACACCAGTCATAGGTGACTCTGTAGGCGGTCACACTGCTGTTCCACTCAGCAAGCTACACAAGGCAATAGTCACTGACATCTTGCTGTCGGGTAACTGGTTCTGCAACATAACCTATGCACCCATGCCACACCTCACCAGGTATGATGTGACTGTCATTCTCTATGTTAGTGTGACTGCCCTGAGATGCAACTTCACAAACTACGTGTGCAGGGACATGCAATAGCTCACCAGTCTTGTAGCCCTGAAGGTGTGGGCCAAGCCCTGGGGAGCATTATGCATTCATTCGGACCTGATACCACTGTACAACGACTGACTGTGTCACATCAACAGCTATACTTCTGCTGTCATTCCACAGGCATCTGGTATCTGTCCGCTTTGACTGACCTGGTGAAACAACACGATGCTTTGGCACAGATGACCTGCACCTGTCAGCCCTGGGAGTACAGATCACATGTAAGGCTCTTGCTGCTTCTATACTACCTGTCTTGCACAGTTTCCAATAACAGTCACCACCAGAACGGGAACTGGCAAGCAAAACATGGGGTCATGTGACGCAGTGCTTGACATCTTCCTCTGTGACGCACGCAGGCAAGGCACACCTTATAATGCACCACTTCAATATCTCTGCAGTGACTGGGACCTGCCTCCAGGCTCTGCAGAGCACACCTGCAATGGCAGGTTATAGACAGACCATACCTTTCAGGCACGTACCTGGACAGGCACACCCATGGCTGAGGTGTTCCCATATTCCACTATGTTGTACACACATCCTGGCTAGTTACTTAGCACAATGCAGCAGAGGTTCTCCATGTGCAACTAACTGTGTCCAGAACTGCTATCCACATTGTAACAAGCTACTGAATCAACAACATACCCCACAGTTTCCAGACCTCATTTGTTGGTGTACTGGACAGTAGGGCTCAGAAAGCTACTACTGATGTGAGATTGACACTACCCCACACTTAACTGGGATAGCCACTCATACCAACACATTAGGCCAACGCTGTCTGTGAGTCATAACCTCCACTCGGCTGGATCAACCCATACACACCACCTCCAAGACCAACATTATCCTTGACATGAACACTACCAACATATGACTGGTGTTCCACACCTGGGGTTATCCCCTCATTGGTGGATTCCGAACATATGCTAATCACCCTTGTTAACCACATCCCAGCACCAAACCCTTCACGGCATACACAGTACATGAGAACTACAACACCTACTACAGACGTCTTATGACAGCGGTAGTTAATGTCATGACACCCGTGCAGATGGACAATGCACATACAAACGCTGAAACATACCCCAGTGCACTTCGTTAGCATGTACATGACTGCATGGATCATGCTATTCCACGCAGAGCCATGATGGTACCCCCCAGATAACAGACGCCACTCTGTGGGTCAAGTTCCATGGACATAATTTACAACAACAGGTGGAGGCTGTTGCTCAGTGGTGTACAATCCCATGGGTGGGGTAGCTCACTGGTCAGCCTCGGTAGGGCCACGGGATCCCTCATCACATACTCCAAAACTAGCTACATAAACATTACTGTGACACATTCTGGGGTGTACCACAAGGCATTATGGTGGTATGTCAGTATTCAATGGCAATACCCACATCTGCTCTCACATATAACAGTCACTCAGGAACATTACAGAACCAGGTGATATTGGCAACATTCTGGCGGATGGATTCAATGCTAACATTACACCCTCTCACTCACTACAGGGCCACAATTCATATAGGAACATTGAGGTGTCCCTGCAGTCACACCTACACAGTACTGACCTGCACTCTATATGTCCTGGGACACTGGCCCCATGTCACCTTCCAAAAATCCCAGGCTGTGATGTCCACAAACCTCTGAATGACATGTCTCCCCACTAGGCTACCATATTCAGTAATAGCCTTGTATCAGACATTGTGGCCCCTGAATGGCACACAGCAACAGTTATCACACTCCACACAGGTGGTGCCACAATGCACGAGTGGGACTATTGCCCTACACACCTGAATGGACTGTACTGCACGGCTATGGGGCACATCATCATGGACGTCATTCACAGAGACATTGTTGGGCTCCGGTCCTTTGATGCCACCCGGGTTGGACTTGTTAGGGCCGGATCATGGCTCCTACACCTGGTGGACTCCTTTCATACAGTTACCAGGGTAGTTGATGACAGTACAGGGGTCCACACAGCCTACACTGTCCTCTCATTGTCTTTCAGCACCATTCTCCATTCTGGTATTGACAACATACACATCCACCTGCACATCGTACCCTATGTCTCAGGATGTTATGCAATGTGGCTCATGGACAGGACACACACAATGAGGGTAGCATACCATAGTACCTACTGCATTTCAGTTACACTTAGCATACCACAGTCCTTAGTCATAGGGCTCCTCATGTTCGGTATATGCTTCCCTGAGGTACAGGCTAGCACAGAGGGACTTTCCCTGCCTAGGTTTACAAACCACTGCATACAAAGTGCCATGATTGATCCACCAGCTGATACTGACTCCATCCATATGGTGTCACTGTGACGGATACCTGATATGAATATCATGGCCTCAAGCTGCATGACACAAGGTGCAAGAACATCACCTTTGCATTACACCATTCACCCACTGACTATCACATAGGTGGTAGTCCCCTACATACATGTCACATTGTACGTGTTTGAAGTACACACGTATGTCACACCCACTCCTGTGATTACCATATTGCCACTGTGGCGTGGATATCCTTCTACATGGCCACACTTATCTGTACGGGGTATGTAGCTGGTACATAGGCACCCATTGTACCTCTGAACTCCAGACTTCTGCACACATTCAAGGGTACAACACCCCATTTAGGGTGTACCTTACACAACAGCTACAGCTTTGCATACCACAACATTAACATGCCATGACGTTTATTGAGCTCCAACAGTTAAAGTATGCAGCTGAACTACGGGCACCACGTCTGTACACATTTGCATACTACATACTCAGGGGTGACCTCTGCTGAACAGACAGGGCCCATGTCCACAACAATATTAATGGATATACTCCACATACACAACATAAGCAAAAGCCACTGTGAGCAACATGCTCATGGATATGTGCACACACGCAATGATGAGTGGGATGTGCTTGAGGGTTACATTCCAAAACCGGACACTCACAATGCTTTGGGACATTATTCCTATGTACATCACGCAGGGACACTCAGTAGCACTGTTCATGTGATACCTGACTTGGTGGATGGGAGACACATGTATGCCAGGGATCACTGCAGTGGCTGTACTGTGCAGAGGTGGAGGTAACACATGGCTCTGCTGTTCACAGGACACTACCCTTGAGAGGTGGCACTGGTGTGAATATTGTAGTTGTGCTTACACATAGACTTGCCAGACTGCATTGTACCCCACTATGAACCTGTGAAGCTATTACATGTCCTTTGTGCATGGTTACTTGGTAGCCTTTCCATTTAGATTAGCTATCATGCTATTACAATGTCCCACGACTACAAGCCATATGTATCCTGTTATTGTACATGCCAATAGACAATACCTTTGGTATGCATGATATGCCTGTTATGCTATGTAGCATATCTGACATATCTACCTACAATACTATACATTACACATATTTTACATAGTATCACTTAATGCAAAGCATGCTTGCACAGCAGGACCACCTTAGACATGCCATTGTCATTATATGCCCATATACATGCCTACTGTGACAGTATATCAACATATACTATCCCCTGCTATGGCACGTACTTGTTGGACATACCCTACCACTGACAGCGGGTGGTATGGAATTGTTCTGTTTAAAGTCCTCATGTAGCATCTCTTGTGGTGTCTGTGATGTTTACCTTGTGGCCCACTGCTGGACGCACAATTTCTACAAGCGTTAGTATGCTCAGCAAGACATCACTACATAAATACCTTTTCCCGCTTTATGGATTGCGGACACTTTTAATTAATGCAAACCAGGCTATACATACACTAACATAATTAATACAAAACATGCTATACATACACTTACATCGAGTGTTCTACATACCTTGATATCGTTCTGAACTTTCGTCTCTCTTACACTGTTTAAACAGTTATATGGTATGAGCATACGGTTTGAATGTCTGGCATGTCATCCTTATATACGTCGATACCTGTAACATGTGGTTTCCTGCCACCAATTGGTGTTCCTGAGTGACTAATTACTTGCACATCAGCTGTGCAGTTACTCCATTTGCCAATTACATGGCAATATTGGGGTATAATTGAATTCTCCACTTGGGCGTTGCCCATTTTGCCCTACCTTCAGGGAGACGGCCTGTATTGTGTTTTGTTGTGTGTAATTGCAACTGTTATGTGTAGAGACAAGTATAGTTTGGATTCATGTCCCCCGTGGATTGTGTGTGACGGCTAGAGTATGTGGTTCAACATGTGGGTGTACCTGTCATCCCAACCGTCTGATAACGGACTATTGCAAACAAAACCTGTAACATCGCCGTTTGTTCCATTATACAATGGCTACAATTTTGCATGGTGCCTTTAATTGTGTCTCTCACAAGGTATGTTAACGGTTCTGCAGATGTAATTGACTGACTGGATGTTTGTGCTGTAATTACAGTCTGTATTGCTATAGTTTCTAGTGTGGGGGATGTCGGTGGGTGTACGTAGCATATACAAGTTTATGGGGCTTGCATTTCTACATATTCCATATATATGTGTGTGTGCTCCTTCCCTAATTAAAAAGCTATCAGTTAGTACACTTATGTTATGGGATTTTACATTGGGCCGTTGTTAATTGGTTTCCATATAGTATGCAGGTGAGGTTGATACTTCCATACCTCCAGAATTGCAGCGATATGTAAAGGGATATTTCTAAATGACAGCTATCCCGTGTATTTCTGTCCCAGATATTTGCAGTCATTGCAGTTGTGTTGGTGACAGAACCTCTTTGCTATGATTTGCCACCTTTTCCTATGGCCATTGTTGGACACTTGCGGGACACACAGTGGTGTTTACAGGCTGACACATAGCCACGGTCAGTACACAGGATAGCACATACTTTTATCCTCAATAAATACCTATTGTTGTGGGACTTTGGCTACTTATCATATTGCATGTAACATTTACGTTTCTTACATACAGGCATAACTATTTCATGCAACTATTACAGAATATATGGGACATAATAATGTCCTACAATCTCGGACAGTTGCCTTTTGTAATGTTTTATGTCAGGACACACCTGCCCAGGAAGGGGCTGTCCCTCCTAATGTGGGACAGGTGGTACCCGTATGCCTACGGCTAGCTATACCCACACCTACTGTAATGATCTACCTCTGAGTTGACACTAACAGACATGCAATGTGGACACACACACACACATTACAGTCACACAGAAATGCACACGGCACCCTCAACACACACATACACAGACTACGCCACACACAAACACAGTTGAACACAGTACCTACGTGGACTGCAACACCGACAGCGGTAACTAAATGTCCCTTCATATCGTCATACTATTACTCGTGGTTCTACTGTTCCGGTACTGTGTTCTTTTGGTCTTTCAGCCTCGTGGTTATGCGTGTCAGTATGTGACACATTCCATAGTTGGCGGTATCATATTTATTTGTACCTCCAAGGTTATGAATGTCGTTGACCTATCTATATATTAGCAGATATCGGTGAATCCATATATATCAGCATATATCACTCTATCGCCCTTTCTATCTGTATTATATATATGTATATATGTGTGTGTGTGTGTGTATTAATATATATATATATATATATATATATATATATATATATATATATATATAAATATATATATATATATATATATATATATATATATATGACAGGGAAAGTCACAGGCAAGCTACACCTTTCATTGTGTACTTGTCGGTGTATACTGTTTTCTGGACTCCGCACGTTTGTGTCTGTACCTGCCACATTACACACCTGCCATAGGTTTGGGTTACCACCTGTCCCACTTTACGAGGCACAGTCCCTCTTTGGGCAGTTGTGTCCTGCAAAATATTTGTAAACATGGCAAATGTCCTGAGATTTTAGGACAAACTTATTTCCTATAGTTTATGTAATAGTTGCATAACACAGTTATTCTGTATCTGAACCACCTATATGTTATAAGAAACAGAATAAGTAACTAAAACATTACAAGAATAAGCTTTTATCTAGGCAAAACAGTGAAGTTCTGATTTTTGTACTGGCTGGGTGTATGTGTATGCCTGCAGACATCTGACGTATTTCCCACATTGGTCATTTGAAGAGGTGGCAACCCTACCGTAGGTACATCTTGGCTAGTAATAGTGTTAGGTGATTGTATACATGATTGTGTGTTCTACTCCTGGCAGTGGTCGTTTTACCCTTCAGAGCAGGCACTATTAGTACAGGGGTGAATAATGCTGGTTTCTCCTGTTCTGGACATCATTGACCGTGATCTGCGTGATATTCGAAGAAGCTTAGCCCTGTTTCGCTCATATCCGTATAGTCATATTTAAATGTTGCTTACCAGCAGTGGGCAACGCATATTCCCGCTAACGTGTGCTAAACATGATCTGATGACCTGCATCTGACATGCATTACTCGTGCCTTCAGGATTATGTTACATCCCTTGCAGGACGTGGGACCGGGAACATGCATGATGGTCACTGCATTTAACACTTGGACATCTGGGATTTGTACACGTGTTATGTCATACTGTATGTGGAGTATACTATGGCTGCTACTCCATACTGCACTCACATGGGTAACTCAGTTAGTTTACATATTGATGAGTCCAATTAATGGTATGTCCATGTGATGTTTACTGGATGTGCTCCGGCATTGGATATGTATATCACAGTGAGCCACACACGATACTGTGCTACACCTTCAAATGACCGTAGGTGGAGCATGCTGGGGTGACGAATACCTGTCATTGGTACACCCCATGCCTTGACACAACATGCATGATTACATTATGTGGAGCCCCTCATTAACACAGCAGGGAATCCGTGCTGAGTGTGTGCAGAACAGTGCTTACACACATGTGCACCCACGATTGCCTCTGCTCCACTAAGCGATAGTTGGTTACTCGATGTTGTGGCAACAGCAGACACTGTTTGCCCTGTTTGGTGTATGGCCTCTGACAATCTGGCGTGTACCTATCGATGTACCTGGGAACCTATACACACAGCACCAACATATGCTGATAGGCGCATGTACTGTTCAGGTGTTGACATTCCTTGTTCCAATAGCTGTTGTGTGTACAGTGTTTGAGGGATGCCTATGTAGGATTCACACAGTGGGCCACCTATACATTACAATTTACAGGTGGTCGTGTTTGTGTGCCATCCATTTTACTGTGTGTGCAGGTGGAAAGGTGTGTCAGTCCGTAGGGGCTTACGCTGTCAGAGTATGTGCTATACGTTCCCTCTTTGTCAAGGTCTAAGCATATTGGGCATGTCTCCATCTGCCTACTGGGGCTGGCACAGTGTGTTCGTGGTCTGAATCCCTCTGTGCCTGTGATGGCCTTGGCAATTGTGGTGGGCTATGAGGGCCTTCACCATTTTGTCCCTGCTGCAGCTGTTTCCGCAGGATCATATTATGTAGCATGGCACATACTATGAAGATGTGGGCACATGTGCATGGAGAGTACTGCAAGGCTCCACCAGATGTGTCCAAGCACCAGAACCATGATTTCAGCATCCCAAACACACGCTCAATGATGATTCTGGTTTGTGCTTGTGCCTCATTATGGCGTTCTTGCATGGGTGTGTGTGCATTTCTGATGGGAGTCATCATCCACGGCTCCAGTGCATAGCCAGCATCCCTCACAAGGTGGCCATGTGGGATGTCCCCTCTGACAAATACCTGATACAGCTGTGAGGCATGCCAGATATGGGAGTCATGGTAGCTTCCAGGGCTGCCAGCACACACATCCATGATAATGCCCTGGGCATTGCACAAAACCTGGAAGTTTATGGAGTGGAATCCCTTGCGGTTTATGTAGCGCCTACCATGCTCACCAGGTGGTGACTTGATATGTATGTGCGTGCAGTCTATCGCACCCAGTACCTCTGGGTAATGTGCCACATGGTGGAAGTGACGCATATTGCTGGCCAACTCCTCCTGAGTTCAGGGGAAGTATATATGCTCATTGGCATGTGGTAACATGGCATCCAGGAACTGGGGTAGTACCCTGGATGCTGATGCCTGTGATATCCCCATTATATCTCCTATTGGCCTTTGAAAGTTACCTGTGGCTAGTATTTGCAAGCTTACACATACCTTCGTGTCCACTGGGATGGGTTCCCCTCTGTTGTTTCTGGTTTTCAGGAGTGGCCGGCACAGCTCCACTATTTGATGTAAGATGTCCCTGTCCACCCTGTAATGCTCTACTATCTCCAGATCATGTAGCCTCTGATAGGTTACCCTTGGTCTGAACACTCATCTCCTCCTCTGGGGCTTGCGGTGGTTGTTGGCATCATCCTCCACAACACCATCAGTCTCTTAACACATGCTGATGAATCACAGCTATGGCAGCTCCCAACATGTACATTTTAAAAGTTCCCCATGTGTTTACACCTATGGTGCAGTGTTTGGGAATACACAGGTGTGTGTAGGGTGCTTTCACACTTTATACTATTGTGCTGTGAACACCGATGATGTCATAGGGTGTGTATGTACGATTGTAGCTACAGGGTATCTTATGTGTTTTACTTCCAGAACTACTATTGTGGTGCCATTGGTGTTGAAATATATTTGGCTGCCGTGGATTACCTCTTGACCTTCCTTTTACATTTCTGCATGTTTCACCTACCATTTTCTGGCATGCATCCAGCAGCCTGCTTTCATTTGTACTTTCCTAGACCTGGCTTATCTTGCGTAATGTGTTCTAGTGCCGGTCTACTATAGGTTTGCTTTGCTCTGCTATGACAGACCTCCTATCTTTGCAATCCAATGCCTCCCCTCCTTTCTTTGCATTCCAATGCCTCCCCTATCCTGTTTATACCTTATACAGCTGTGAGGCATGCCAGATATGGGAGTCATGGTAGCTTCCAGGGCTGCCAGCACACACATCCATGATAATGCCCTGGGCATTGCACACAACCTGGCAGTTTATGGAGTGGAATCCCTTGCGGTTTATGTAGCGCCTACCATGCTCACCAGGTGGTGACTTGATATGTATGTGCGTGCAGTCTATCGCACCCAGTACCTCTGGGTAATGTGCCACATGGTGGAAGTGACGCATATTGCTGGCCAACTCCTCCTGAGTTCAGGGGAAGTATATATGCTCATTGGCATGTGGTAACATGGCATCCAGGAACTGGGGTAGTACCCTGGATGCTGATGCCTGTGATATCCCCATTATATCTCCTATTGGCCTTTGAAAGTTACCTGTGGCTAGTATTTGCAAGCTTACACATACCTTTGTCCACTGGGATGGGTTCCCCTCTGTTGTTTCTGGTTTTCAGGAGTGGCCGGCACAGCTCCACTATTTGATGTAAGATGTCCCTGTCCACCCTGTAATGCTCTACTATCTCCAGATCATGTAGCCTCTGATAGGTTACCCTTGGTCTGAACACTCATCTCCTCCTCTGGGGCTTGCGGTGGTTGTTGGCATCATCCTCCACAACACCATCAGTCTCTTAACACATGCTGATGAATCACAGCTATGGCAGCTCCCAACATGTACATTTTAAAAGTTCCCCGTGTGTTTACACCTATGGTGCAGTGTTTGGGAATACACAGGTGTGTGTAGGGTGCTTTCACACTTTATACTATTGTGCTGTGAACACCGATGATGTCATAGGGTGTGTATGTACGATTGTAGCTACAGGGTATCTTATGTGTTTTACTTCCAGAACTACTATTGTGGTGCCATTGGTGTTGAAATATATTTGGCTGCCGTGGATTACCTCTTGACCTTCCTTTTACATTTCTGCATGTTTCACCTACCATTTTCTGGCATGCATCCAGCAGCCTGCTTTCATTTGTACTTTCCTAGACCTGGCTTATCTTGCGTAATGTATTCTAGTGCCGGTCTACTATAGGTTTGCTTTGCTCTGCTATGACAGACCTCCTATCTTTGCAATCCAATGCCTCCCCTCCTTTCTTTGCATTCCAATGCCTCCCCTATCCTGTTTTGCAGGTTTGTGCGAGCTGACTTGTCAGCTGCCGTCGATTGGCCGCCGTGAGTTGATTGGTGTTAATTGCTCAGTAGTACTCCATTTACCCTACTTCAGCATTTCCTTTTTTTCTTCCCCTGACCTTCCTGTTTGTGCTATTGTTCGCGGCACGTGCATCCGCTTACCAGGTTTCGGGCACGTTTTCATCCCCGTACACATGCGCTTTCGGGCACCATATGTGCTCTCAGCTAAATGATTCTATACCTTCCTCCCCACCCCTGTCCTGCAGCTTTGCTTAGCAACGGTCAAGCCACATTTGTATTGCTCCAATGTGCTTACTGCTATGGTGGCACACCCCTCTGCTGATGTCATGTATCTCCTCTGAGCCACTCCTCAGTGTTATAGTGCTGCGTTGTATGGTACATCCTTCATCCAGCAGGACGTTTGCGATTCAGTATTACCTGCCTCATTTTCATGGCATTGACTACTAATTCATAGTTACCGCACCAAACATTGTTGCAGGCCCTTAGCAACCCTTGCACCTTGGTTGTGGTGTACCATGCCTACCATTGCATATTATGGTGAAATCCTGATTTGTATTACATTGCGATTTTATGACATTTGTATATATTTTCTTTGTGTTCCTGTTCATGCACACATGCCCTGTGGTTGTACTGTGCATTACTGTGGACATGACGTTAAATGTTGTTTTTTAGGTGTTGTGCATCTTTTCTTATGCCATTGGCTGTGTATTTAGCCATTGGCATATGTTAACTTTGTAATACATGAGTCTGGTCTGCTTCCATAGCTCCGATGTTCTGTTTGGGAAAATGTAAACCGTGTTTTTTGGTTTAAATTTCCTTGGGCTTACGCTACACCTGCACCACTTCATGAATTGCTATATGCCTTCATTTGCATGGTGCGACACTGCGCATGGGGTGATTAGCATACCTATGCCGAGGGCTGCGCAGTTCTGGCGTATGCCAGTAGTGCACATGGAATTGGATCATACCTGAATCGCTCAACGGCCATATTTGGCGTTATTCCGCCTACACTACACCTATGCCTGGCGCAAGCTTCATTAATCCCGGGGTATATGTTTTATAAAAAGTAAACTAATGTTTGAGCCTCTTTCTTTTCAAATACATAACAAATTACTCCCTATCATTTAAACCTGGTGGGAAGCAGGCATTAAGTTTGACCTGCAATAAGTATTCTGGGTCTATATTATAACATTGAAGTTCTTTAACATCGAATGTTATAATATCAAACCCCAAACACCGAAATCTGAAAACATCCAACAGTCAGAATAGCAATTTTTTTCCCAGGGAAAAAAATTGCTATTCTGAGAAACATACACACAACACAAACACACACAAAAAACAGCAATCCACACACATACGCTTAAGATCCTACACCTAAATCTAAACTAAACTTTACATACACTACTAGCTATCCACTTACCTTAACCCAAACCTAACCCTAAGGTCTGTCACTATTGCACACTCACCTCTCCAGCTCCCTAACCCTAACTCACCTAAGCCGCCCTAACCCTAACCTACAGACAATCGCACACTTACATGACCTGTGGCTTAACCCTAATGTCCACACAACCACACTTACCTGACCTGCTCCCTAACCCTAACTCACCTAACCCGCCCCCTAACCCTAACCTACACACAATTGCACACTTACCTGAACCTGACCCATAACGTTACAACATATCGAACGCTGAAAACAGCAAAGACACAGCAACAGCCCACCGAATTCTTTCCCTGGGAAAGAGTTTGGTGTCCTGCACCTTCGTTGTTTTAGGCGTTTGACATTACGGGTTCGATATTATAACATTCGATGTTTATAAAATTCAGTGTTATAATATAGACCCAAGTATTCTAGCCAACCCAGCTCTTCTTCTATATCCATAACAGTAGTATCACTAGGAAGGGCCTCTACTACCAAGAATGTATACTCTCTTTTACAATTTTTTAACTTATAATGTTTGCTTAAAGCATTCTTTTCAACCCCTCTCTGTATGCATATTTATGCTCATAAATCCTTTTATATAACTCTCTAGTTGTTCTGCCAATATAAAAGGATTTACAATCCAGGCAGCTTAATAAATATACATTTTTCGATTTACAATTAAAAACACCTGGAACTCTAACCACATTCTTACCCACCTTTATTTCTGAGGACTCTGTGTATAGAAAGTTGCACATATTACAATTAAAGTAGCTTATCATCCCTCTCTTATTTGCTACTTCCTTTGTTTTATTTAGTTTAACTTGAAAGAAGTTTTTATAACTTTTACCCCTCTTCTGCACAAACTTTGGTTGTTCACCTATTTTGTTAATTATTTCACTGTTTGTTTTAGGCAATCCCCAATTACGATTTATCACCCTTTTTATTGCTCCTGAATCTACACTATTTTGTATGGTCATTGCTGTTCTATACTTATATTGTGTCATACAAGATTCAATTCTTGTTTTACTTTAGTCTCTCATCTCTATTTGTTCTTGTAATATTTTCATTACTTTGTTTTTCTGGATATCCTCTAACTTCCATCTTGGAACAAAAGTCTTTCGCCTCATTTAAAAAATCTTCATCTTTATATGTTAAGCTATTTATTCTACTTAACTGTCCCTTTATTATATTAATTTTGGTTTTCTTGGGGTGCAAACGTGAATAGGGTAAATAACTATTATTCTTAACTTTTTTCTTATAGATTTTAGAAACCAAACTTTATTTCTCTTTATATACTGTAACAGCTAGATAATTGATTTCTTTCTTATTATAATTGTGTGTAAAATCTAAATATGTACACACATTATTCATATACTTAATGAACTCTTCTAGTTTGTCTAATGTTCCTCTCCACACCATAAAAACATCATCAATAAAATTCATAATCTTGACTATGTACTGTTTATACTCACTTTCTAATACATTTTTTGCTTCCCAGCCACTTATGAACATATTTGCATAGCTGGGTGCTAAGGCTGCACCCATCGCAACCCCATTCACTTGTACGTAGAGTTCTTCATAAAAACACAAATAGTTGTAATTCAGTACTATATCTATCATTTTCATTATTAAAGCTACTGTATATGCTGGATATTTCTTTGATTTCAATAATTCAATTCTCACAGTTTCCATCCCTTCTACATTGGGGATGACTGTGTAGAGAGATTTTATATCCAATGTTACTAGAAAGTCCTCTTCTACTTTTATTTCTTTTAATTTATTTAGGAAGTCAAAACTATCTCTTATACAAGTTTCACTTACAAAGACTACTTTCTGCAAATGCTTATCTACATATACTGACAGGCCCTCGGTTTTGCTACCTGCACTGGCTACTATGTGTCTTAAAGGGGGGTTGTTAAGATTTTTATGAGTTTTAGGTATTCCTGATATCTTACTTATTTTGAAGTTGATTGTCAATAAATTCTTCCTAACTCTCTCATCTATCCTGCCAGTTAGGAACCATTCTTCTATACATGAAACTATTAATGCATACCCCTTTTTTACTTCTCTCATATCAATTTTCTTATAATATTTAACATCTGTCAGTAATTCCTTCAGTTTTCTTACATAGTCTGCCCTGTCCATTGCTACCAATGACCCACCTTTATCTGCTTTTAACAGCAGTAAATCAGTTTTATCTAACAAATTGATAAAGCATTATTTTTCTTTCATAGGCATATTAAAATAATTATATTCAGCCTTCTTTTCTAATACTTCAGTTATCTGTGCTTCACATATGCTCAAAAACATTTCCAACTCCTTACATAAAGGAGGGTTGGAATAGCTTGGTTTGTAAAGTAACACATCATTTATTTCATATTTTTTCAACATAACATCAAAATGTAACATTCTGACATTGTCTCTCAGGCCATGTATTATCTCTGCTTTATTTGCTCGTTGAGCTGGTGCAAAGTTCCATCCTTTGCTGAGAGCTAAACATTCTTGACTTGAAAAAACATAAGTAGATAAATTAATAATTTTAAAATTTACTGTACCTATGTTTTCCACGACTGTTTTTTCTGTCCCCAATACTTCTTCTGATTTCCTTTCCTCACAACGCCATGAACAGGGTCAGAAAAACAAAGTATGCCTTCAGTAAAGAGCTGACAAGCTGTGGATGTCTATCAAAGAGTTAATGAAGGACAAAGAACCTGGGCCCAGGTAACAGCAGAGAGTGGACATAATAAATCTAAAAATAACTGGCAGCCAAAAAAATGGCTTTGTGAGGAAAGGAAATCAGAAGAACTATTGGGGACAGAAAAGACAGTTGTGGAAAACATAGGTACAGTAAATTTAAAAATTATTAATTTATCTACTTATGTTTTTTCAAGTAAAAAATGTTTAGCTCTCAGCAAAGGATGCAACTTTGCACCAGCTCAATGAGCAAATAAAGCAGAGACAATAAATGGCATGAGAGACGATGTCAGATTGTTAAATTTTGATGTAATGTTGAAAAATTATGAACGAAGTGATGTTACTTTACAAACCAAGCGGTTACAGCACTCCTTTATGTAAGGAGTTAGAAATGTTTTTGAGCATATGTGAAGCACAGATAATTGAAGTATTAGAAAAGAAGGCTGAATATGATTATTTTAATATGTCTATGAAAGAAAAATAATGCTTTAACAATTTGTTAGATAAAACTGATTTACTACTGTTAAAAGCAGATAACGGTGGGTCACTGGTAGCAATGGACAGGGCAGACAATGAAAGTAAAAAGAAGGAATTATTAACAGATGTTAAATATTATAAGAAAATTGATATGAGAGAAGCAAAAAGAGGTGTGCATTAATAGATGCATGTATTGAAGAATGGTTCCTAACTGGTAGGATAGATGAGAGAGTTAAGAAGAGTTTATTGACAACCAACCTCAAAATAAGTAAGATATCAGGAATACCTAAAACTCATAAAAAAATCTTAACCCTCCTTTAAGACCCATAGTAGCCAGTGCAGGTAGCAACACCAAGGGCCTGTCAGTATATGTAGATAAGCATTTGTAAAAAGTAGTTTCTCTAAGTGAAACTTATATAAGAGATAGTTTTGACTTCCTAAATAAATTAAAAGAAATAAAAGTATAAGACTTTCTAGTACATTGGATATACAATCTCTCTACACAGTCATCTCCAGCGATGAAGGGATGGAAACTGTGAGAATTGAATTATTGAAATGAAAGAAATACTCAGCAGACACAGTAGCTTTAATAATGGAAATGATAGATATAGTACTGAATTACAACTATTTGTCTTTTTATGAAGAAATCTATGTACAAACGAAATGTGATGCGATGGGTGCAGCCCTTGCACCCAGCTATGCAAATATGTTCATGAATGGCTGGGAAGCAGCAAATGTATTAGAAAGTGAGTATAAACAGTACATAGTCAAGATTATGCATTATATTGATGATGTTTTTATGGTGTGGAGAGGAACGTTGGACAAACTAGAAGAGTTCATTAAGTATATGAATAATGTGTGTACATATTTAGATTTTACACACAATTATAATAAGAAAGAAATCAATTATCTAGGGGCCAGATTCACAAAACCTCTGTGTATGACTTAATATGTCTTACTCGGAGGATGCAGTTGAACAGTATGACATCAGCGTGTCATGAATATTCATGAGGACATGCTGACTCATCCGTAACTCTTACACGGACTGAGTAGGCAAGCAGGGGGCATGTCCGACTGCCGAGCAGTCTAAAAGTCCACGCCCCTGCAAGGTTTTAAAAAGCATAATGTCAACAGACAAGAGCGAGTCTACTCAAATGTACTTGCACCCAACACCACACTCCCTGACACTGTAAACCCCCATCACAGTTATAAAACGGAAACATTTTTTTTTTTTAATCTACGATATAGCTGCCCGTATTTCTGCTTGTTTGCACGGGTGTGCCCATTGCTTAACCAGCGCAATGTGTTTGCGCGGACGTGTGTGCCGTGCCAACTGGGGCACTGTAGGACACAGGGGAGCAACGTAGACCTAAGCTGCTTAAATGCAGCCACACCCCCTAGCCTGTCTAGACAGTATTAAAATAAAAGAATGACAAGGTTTGAACCCAGGACCCTTTGCATCATAATCAAAGAACAGAACCACTAAGCCATGACAACATAGGGGAAACAGCCACTATTAACATACATAAACTTAATAATGGTAGTTTAACCATTACTAAGCAGGTCTGCAGTCAGCCTAGAATTTTACAAAATGGCCAATCACAAAAAAGTGTGGGAAATGCGGCATATTTAAGCCCCACAGGTGGGAATACACACCATAACTGATTGTAGCTCACATCAGCGGTCAGAATGTCTGGTGTTGGAGAGGGAGTGTGCTTCTGAGTGCAGAGATAGGGCACCGAGGAGTCCAAATGCATGGTTTGGCTCCTAGTCCACCATCACGAGGAAAGACTCCTGCAGGACCAGTTCCAAGGGACAGAGTACAAGGCAGAGGCTTGGAACCGGTTAGCTTGTGACCTCACTAGTGCCACAGGTGTTCCCCGGACTGGTGAACAGGTCCGTCACCACAATGCGGACCTGAAGAGATGAAAGGAGGACCGCCTGAACCAGTAGATACAGGAAGCCCATGGAATGCGGGATGCTCCACAACTGAGTATGTAGCCATGGAATGCAATATGTAAGGATTTAAAATGGAGTATGTATAATGGATAGGAATGTCTCAATATCCCTTCATTTACTTTACAGCTGCAGGTGACCGTGTTACGAATCAACAAGCCTATGAAGATAGGCTGCTAAGGCTGCACCGCCAGGCAGTTTAGTGATTATTCTGCATGTATTGTTATATAAAATATGGGAGAGAGCATGAAAGAAAGTGTTGTAGTCCAATAATACAGCCATAAAATGGACTGAATAAGTCCTTTGCATGTACTGTCAGATAAAAACATTAGAGAGGCAGAAAAAGAGTGTAGTAACCCATTAAGAAAGGTAACAAATGCCTGGAATAATATCACTGCAGGCACTGTCATATAAAATATGTGAGTGAGCCTGAAAAAAGAGTGTGCTAACCTATTAATAAAGGTATAATATGTCGGGAACATGTCTGCCATATATACCGTTAAAACAAATAAAGGAGTGAGCCTGTGGAAAAGTGTGTAATGTCATTAATAAAGGTCTAAAACCCAGAGTGTGTCTGTTTAACTTAGTATGAAATGTTGTTGTACCCTTCCATTATACAAATAGTAATGTGTTAGAAAGTTCTGGCAACCCAGAGTTCTGTAGTCCCATCTAAAGTAGGTGATGGAAGTGCTAGTAGTTGTGAAGTAAATATACAGTCCTCAACAGTCAGTTACTGGCTGGCATGCATAAGTAAATCTGGCACATGAGTAGCATGCGAATATGTTCCCCAGAAATGTAAGTGTACTTCAATAAATGCAGGGTTCTGTACAATTAGAAGTGAAAATGTCATGTGAAAAAATCCAGATATGTAGATAAAGAAATATAAATGCAACCATGAAATATGTAGCAGTAACATCTGCATCCTGGACAGTTAGTATGTGAGATATAGGTCAAGTACAGATTGAACTAGCTAAACCCATTACACAACCTAATGCATGGTGGCAAGTGTAATAATACATGTAGGGAATATACACCTGCAGTCACTAAGAATGTAGTGTAGAGTAAAAGTGTTTACAAGATGTTAATGGAGGTTTATTCTACACCCTACTGTTTGTGCATAAACCATGCAATTCTGCACCTCAATGGGTATGTGTAATCTTAAATATTTGTCGGGATATATGTCCTATTGTTCCATAAATATTTGCACTCATGTTGATGCATGTGCCCTGTTCAAACATCATGTTCATGGTGGCCTGTTGCTACCAATCATCCCTGCATGCAGTTGGAATAACCACTGTTGTTCAATATATGCATGTGTTATGTTTGCTGTTCAACTGTTGGAACTGTGGTGTGTTGGGTTAATGGGAATATTACTGCATGCTGTTACAACTAATCTATAATGCTGTTGCTTATGTTGTAATGAAACACATAGAATCACAGAACGTATTGGAAGGCCGGTCCCAGCGGACCCACCTGTCCCTCCTCAGTTGGCGAATGCACCTGGCACCAGTGGCTCTGGTGCCCAGCCCGGACTACACTCCTCCATTGGTCCTGTGCCACCTTTGGGTGGAAGCACTGCAGGGGATGGGGCTCACCCCCCCATGCATACATGGGTGGAGAAGGGCCACCCGTCACCCTTTGAAGAGTCCAGACTGTGGTGCGTAGGGAGATCCAGCATTCAGTCGCTGATCCCCTACGCCAGCTTAAGGCGAAAGTGGTGCATCGCACGGGCGAGCCTGCCCGTCCTACTCAGCCCCCAACACAGCTACCCCCGGAGCTGTGAAGGTGCAGTGGTGACTGCCCATGGGTGGGGATCTCAGTTCCACTGTTACCATCTGTGGGCTCATGGGCTTGCGATTTCCAAACAACCCTCCCCGTCAATTGTGTTCACCCACCCCATGTGTCAAATTCCGTCCCTGTATGCATCTTGTTTGTCTTGTCTGTTTACCTCCCCAGCCTACCTCCCCAAATATACCTATTTCCCCTACCTCACTTACCATTCTCACCTGAAAAAAAAAAAAAAAAGGGCAATCTGTACCCGAAAAAAAATTACGCCCCATACATAGCTTCCCATTTTGCACACATGTCCATAGGACATGTACACCGATAATTCTAATTGGCAGTGCAACAAACTATGTTGTCCTCACCCCTCTCCCAGGGATGGAAGGTCTCAAAACTCACTCCAAATTTTCAACATATGCACAGCTGTTGCTGTTAAAGAAATGGGCAGCTATGGGCCTTCACTACACCGTTCCTACACATCCCGAGCTTGTTTTCCTACTGTCTGTCCCTCTCTGTGCCCCCTTTTTTCACCACTTTGTTATCTCCCCGTTTTCTTTTCTTTAAAAGAAATTAGCGTGGGGGTTAGCGGGAGTAAGCACTTTTAAGCAGTAGTTAGCGGGGGTGTGCAAGTGTGAGCTTGTGTGGGCTTAGCTAAACATTGCTAAGCATCGCACAAAACTGCGCCAACCCATTTACAACTGCTTAAAAGTGTCTTATTCACTCTGTATGACAATGCCCTTGTATTGCTCAGCAGCAAAATAAAAATGCCCTTGTTAGTCTTGATCGCAGGACCCTAGACTCACCAGTCTGCATGAAGTACCACTAAACCACAGCAGATATACAATAACTTAGTGCTGAAAGCAATTTATCATGCATTACCATGAGTGAATGTAAAGGGAAAATTGGAATGGCATAACACAAATCTTGTTCTGTGGGCCTTAACCAGCAGGTGTTGTTGAATTGCATGACATGACTGTGAAAAGAGAATCAGCCATGCTAGTAGAGAATAAGGTTACAGTAGCAGCTTACAAACCCCACACAGTATCAGAGCAGGATACACACTGACATATTAGCATAGGTCACAGGCCAGACCTCCCAACAGTGACTGCTCTACAGTGATGATCCTGATTTGCAAACAAAGGTTAGCTGTGCCCCTCTGACTCCCTGTGAAATGTACTCACAGTAGGCAGAAAGGTGTTGAATCTCACTTAATAAGAAATGTCAATAAGTGAGAGTAGACACCGCTTGCACATCAGAAAAGGTGTAGTAATAGAAATGGTCTGAATCACCCAAAGTCTGAACTGAAAAATGTCAGAACTATATCACAGGTGTATCCCAGTTATATGTACCTTTCCCTGAGGCTGTTCAAATATATACATGAGAGTATCTGAGGCCTGGAAGAGTCAGAAACACACAGGCATATTAGCTTATCTGCTGTTACACACTCTGCAAATAGCTGTAGAATGAATCCCACAAGCATGCCCTTATGTTGAAGTACAACACAGAAATAGCAAAAGATGCAGCCATGTACTGCTAGCAACCACCTGTGACAATGCCATTGTTCAGGTGCTGAAAAGACTGCTGTGGTGTACAGTCAAAGAATACTAGGCTGACCTCTGTCTACCATCTGGATATGTCCACAGGTGGGAGCTACTCAGACAGACTACAAGCCTTCATAGACTTACAGGTACACAGCAACTCTGCAAGTTCAGCAAGATAGACATCACACGATAATAAATAATGCACACTGCAGTTCTGCACCCCTACCCAAAGGTACTATATACCCATGTAGTCAGGCACAACCAAGGGTGTAGGTAGGCATACACAGTACAGAAATAAGTCCAGTTGTCCTGGGCAGACTGTGCTAATGCCAACACAAACCACAAACTGTTCAGATGTGAGTAACATACTAATGACAGTATAGCTGTTCACAAACAGTGCATGTGCCTGATATTCATAATTGGTAGTACAACATACTTAGATGTCCTCACCACTCTCTCATGGGTGGAAGGTTTCAAATATCCCACCTAATGTATTGCATATGCACAGCTGTTGCTGGTAAAGAAATGGGCAGCTATGGACCTTCCCTACACCCATCCTGCACATCCCGAGCTGGTTTCCCTACTGTCTTCCCCTGTTTGTGCACCCTTTATCACCACATTCCTATCTCCCCATTTACTTTTCTGTCAAAGAGATGAGCTCGGGGGTTAGCAGGAGTGAGCACTTGTAAACAGTAGTAAGCGGGTTTGCACCAGTGTGCGCATGTGTGCGCTTAGCTTAGCATTGCTAAGATATGATAAGCTATGCCAAGCTTCACTTAGTATTGCTAACATAAAATGAGCTAAGCTAAGCTTAGCTTAGTATTGCTAAAATACAATAAGCTAAGCTAAGCATAGTTTGCCATCGCTAAGCGCCGCACAAACCCACGCAAACCCACTTACAACTGCTTAAAAGTGCCTTAGTCACTCTGTATGACAAGGCCCTTGTATTGCTCAGCAGCAAAATAAAATACCCTTGTCAGTCTCAAACCCCACACCTTGGACACACCAGTCTGCATGATGTATCACTTAGCCACAGTAGATATAGAAAAGCTTGGTGCTGAAAGAAATATAACATGCATTACAAGGAGTGAATGTAAAGGGAAAATAGGAAAGCCGTAGGAATACATTGCAATAAAGAAATATAACATGCATTACAAGGAGTGAATGTAAAGGGAAAATAGGAAAGCCATATGAATACATTGCAATAAAGAAATATAACATGCATTACAAGGAGTGAATGTAAAGGTAAAATAGGAAAGCCATAGGAATACATTGCAATAACTACTGTTGTATGCCAGTTAATTCCCTAATTCCAAATGAAAGTACATACTCCCATGTATCCAGTGTTAGCATTAGGAGGTGTGAGTAAACTTACACACTGAGAAGAGTCTACTGGAAGAAGCAACAGTCAGGTTTCAGTACAACATGCATTTCACTGGCTACAACCCAGCTTCAGATATGAGACATATACCAACCTTCTGACTGACACAACAGTGTCCACAGCAAACAAGCATGGTCCCCACCTTGCAAAACTGAAAGGCCTACGCCTACCTAACCTATCATTTTATAGCGGTGTCCTGAAGTCACAGTGAGAAGTGCAATTACCACACATCAGGCTGCATGCAATTACTAAATGGTGGGCACCAATTGGTGCAGAGGCCATCACATGCACATGTGCAGATACCTATAAAAGCAGCCTGTACTTGCTGTCCACACATGCAATCATATCAACTGGAGAGAGAGAGAGCGAGAGAGACAGAGACAGACAGACAAACAAATAGAGGAAGTTGGAGACACCAACCAGAATAAAAAAAAAAACAAACAGAGGCAGTTGGAGACGCCAACCAAAAAAACAATAAAGAAACAGAGGCAGTTGGAGACACCAACTAAAAAAAAAGAAAACAAACAGAGGCAGTTGGAGACACCAACCCCAAAAAAAAGCAAAACAAACAGAGGCAGTTGGAGACACCAACCAAAAAAAAAAAACAGTGGCAGTTGGAGACACCAACCAACAACAACAAAAAAAAAAATGTCAACAGGTAGGTACAACAGACAGAGGTGAGAAATACAAAGGTAATGTATGTAACAGAGATGTATTTTCTGGCATCCGGATGATGTGTCTGAAGGGTACTCTACATACTGTGAACCCTCCATATGTGGTAGCAGTCCGTATCTGTACGTATATGCAGATGTGCATAGGGCAAGGGACATACTTCAATTGTTAGTGAAGGCTGGACATATATATGTATTTGAAGGTTGCTATGTGTACATATCTATGTAGGTTGTAGTGTGTGACATTGAAAATAGCAAGCAGTGCAGGTATATGTCATGTGGTGGTTAAATGCTGTGGGACTGAGTTATAGCCAGTATGGTCTGCTACAGCTATACGGCCTGAGGACAGTGAAATGCATTCTGCACAACACTGTGCAATATTATTACATAATTGTATGTCTCACAACTGTTTCATAATTGATATTCCCTCCATGAAAGATGGGCAGTATATGTTCCTATATGTGCATGTATATGTGCAGCAATGGATGTTTACAAGTATGTGTGTATATATATATATATATATATATATATATATATATATATATATATATATATATATATATATATATATATATATATATATATATATGTATATATATATATATATATATATATATATATATATATATATATACACTTATATATAGATATATAGATATGTAGATATATAGATATATACATATATACATATATATATAGATATATACATATATACATATATAGATAGATATATATATATATATATATAGAGATATAGATATATACAGATATATAAGGGCAACACAGTATGGTGTATGTTCACATTCCCTGGTAACACTGTCTTGTGTGTTTCCTGCAGTCTGCACAGATTACATACCTCAGGCATAGGTATCTGTAAGTAGGGGCACACAGTACTGTAAGGTACACAGGAAATTCTCGTCTGTGTCAGCATACATTTGTGTGCTGTATGAATGTCTGATGTGTGTGTAATGATGCCTGTACCATGTCCGCCATCACATGTGTGTTGCAGGGTTTGCATGTGTACCTAGCAACATGTATACTCTGTTACAGCAGTATGGCAGCTATATTAACAACTGTGCACATATGTTAGGTAGGGATATGGCATCAACGACTAGGGTGGGTTACTGGTTATACTGTAACTGTACTTCACATTCATTGCAATGGATGACATATTTCTTAATGCATTAGCTTGATATGTACCCCCGTGGCAAGGCTGTGCATTTGATCCCAAACACTGTGCCAAGTACTGGTGTATACTGGTTTGTTATATGGAATGTGGCAGGCACTGTCAGCCAGTTGTGGGCTGAGCACTGATATGTGGTATTGAATGTGTGTATCCTCTGCCAGATGAACAGATGCTATATATGGCAGTTAACTGATATCTATACTGTATAATATTAAGTGTGCCACATGACTTGCTCACACATATCATTTATTTGTCTTCCAGGCTTATGGCTCATCAAAGGAATCCCTCCTACATAGCCGCAGAGGAACAGGAAATCCACCACAGCCTGGTTCAGCACTATACCCTGCTTTTTTCCAGGGCCAGCCAGCACCAGCAGGAGCGTACTGCACTGTGGCAAGATCTTGTTCATTGGGTAAATGACATAGGCATGCATAACCAGACATATGAGCAGGTACACCATCACTGCAGTGATTTAATTAGACATGTCTGGTGGCGTGCGTCTGATATCCGTAGACAACAGCTTGCCACAGGTGGTGGGGTGGCCATACATCCCCCCTCACCAGAGTGGAGGAACTGCTCCTACGAGTGGTGGCTCCTGGCCTACAGCAGCAACAACATCACACATGTGTCATCATGGAGGCCAGAGCTACCCAGCATGGTGACATGGAGCGTGCATGTAAAATGCCCCAGCTGTAGAATACTGTTACCTGTATTGTTAGATTATGCATATATGAGATGTGTACTGTGTTTAGCAGTTGTGCTGCCTATTGTGTGCAATACTGATATTGTGAATAGTATCTGTACACCTATGCCTGTTGTTCTACTGTAGTTTAGCACACTCACAGTAGCAATGCCACAGTCGTGGCCACTGACAAACTGTGTCATATTCTTGTATGCCCCTCTGGTGTGGCAGCAGGGCAGATGACACATGCTGGTGAGTGTGTTAACACTTTAAAATTGGTATTGAAATGTGCATGTCATAGCTGAGGTGTAGGCCATGCACACATAACACACCTATGCATAATGCATGCTGTGCATGTTTGCTGTGAGACGTTAAACATCTCAGTAAAGTCAGTAGATGCCTCAATCACATGCAATGCACAGAGCATCAGACACAAATGTGGCAACACAGTACTGCACATTGGATAGGCATAGTTGACACACATGTACACAACATAACACGTTTGTCATACGCAGTACACCTCAACATGCTACACATGTTGTAACCGGACACCCGCTGCCAGGTCACACTTCAGTATCCCACATGTCATCCACACACCACACATATTATACCTGAGGGGTAGGGGCCTAGCATGGGGCTGTGCAACACTCTTCAACACATAACACAGTCATGTTAGGCAATGCTCCCTACTGGGCACCTCACACACCCTTGTGCAACATGGCTGTGTAATTGTGAACTTAGCCACAGAACTGTGGTTCAGGTACAGCATGCTAGGTGGTAGTCTAGCACACTTTAGTGGCCTTGAGTGACCACATGATGTATGATGATGATGGCTAATGGTACTACACCCCATATAGTTACAATGGCCATGTCCAGGATTGGTATTCCATCACATACACATGCACCACTCATCCTGTGTGTGTACATAGCATGCATGTGCTACACCTGTGTCCACAATTATCTGCTATAGACACAGACACTGCAATCAGACATGGAAATCCATGTGACACACAGATAACACATGCAGCCATGGTATGTATACCTGTGAGTGATGTTGCACAGGACATTGCAGAGCTTATAATACTTTCACAGAAATGTTGTGTCCTTGTACACATTGTGCTCCAGGGTGTAGGCAATCACTGAACATGTACACACATGCACCACAGCCATGTACACTGTCATTAACTATGGCTGTCTACACTCACACTGCATGGACTTGATCAACACTTATTCTGCATGCTGACACGTGTGATGTGACTGTTTGCCTTGTGATACTGTCACCCACCTTAACCACTATTGAGTATGCTTTGGATTGCTGTTGTGTGTGCGTATCTGCTGTAGTGAGGAGTGTGCATGTGTTCCTGTGTTCCTGTGTTCCTGTGTTCCTGTGTGCATGTGTGCATGTGTTCATGTGTTCATGTGTTCATGTGTGCATGTGTGCATGTGTTCATGTGTTCATGTGTGCATGTGTGCATGTGCAGACCGTAACGTGTGTTTCCTGTCTTCCTCTCACAGGTGCTGAGTTAGGGGTTGGCAAAAGCAGCAGGCAACCTGAAGCCACTGCCACGGATAGTGGTGATGATGACACATGTATTTTGACACAGGGAGATTTGACAGGGTCTGTCATTGGTCCATTAATCGACAGTACACAGCGTTCAACCCCATCTATGTGCACACTCATACTGCCATTACATCCCTCACCACCAATGGCCATAGGCGAGGGACAGCATACAGTTGGCATTGACCAGGAGAGTGTGTTTCCCATGGTACTTGCATCCCCTCACAGCAGCCATAGCCATAGACCCGGATTGGTACCACATAGGCGGAGGTCCAGGGGTTCTTACCACTGGTCATATTGCCCCTGGCAGGCATGCCCTCACAGGTCTTACAATGACCACTATGTTCTGGGCTGTAATGCAGGCTCAGGCATGTATGGAACAGTACACCAGGCAGGGACTTAGGATGCAGGGGGCACATTACACCACTATCAATGACAGCATCCGTGACCTTGCCGGTGCCATCCGGACATACACCGAGGTCATTGATAGATGTTGGGGGGAAACAATAGATGCCCTCCACAACATGTCTTCCTTGAGCCAGGAACATGCAGGACGGTTGCGACATCGAGGCGGACACATGCCAGCAACAGCAACAGCTGGCAGTGGTCGTGGATGGCCCACAGTTCACAGCCACTCCAGTAGTGGCAGTACCAGCCCCAGCAATGCTGGTGCTGGCCTGTCCATTGATCATCCAAGTAGACCACGTGCAAGTGGCTCTGGCCAGTCCCAGCAGGGACATGGGTCCAGTCGTCATGCCTCTGCCTCTGAAGGCAGTACCCAGTCAGGGTTGGTACCCGATGCTGTCCGTAGCACCCCTGCCAGGCACAGGAACTGTGTCCATGGCCGGAGACAGTGATCTGTACAGCCTAGCAGGTACAATCTGTGGCTGTCCCACAAACCACTGTATATGGCAGCCACATGGTGGAGCTGTGTGCATGCAGACACACACACATTAAGCAAACAACTAGGGCTCACACATAAACACACAAATTACATCAACATTGGCCCATGCTGTACTGTTTTCCCTCACACACACACACACACATACACACACACACACACACACACACACACACACACACACATACACACACACACAGACATGTTGATTGGCTGGGTCAATGTCAGGCTTTTGCAAACAACAAAACTCCCTGTGCATATGATGATACCTGTGCCACCTCCTGTCATCTGTATTATTGACGGAGGGACAGGTTAACATGGTGCTGATGCACAGGGTGACACTACAGCAGTGTAGCAATAATAGCAAGTTGTCAACAAGGAAGTGTAACTACATCCTTGTAGGTATATCTGAGCAGACATTATGCATCAAAGCTCTGATTGTCAGTGTAGCATTGTTTACACCACTGTTAGGTTTGTGTATGTATTATCCACCCATGTGCCACTTGGCTGATGTGTGATGTGTTGCCAGCATGTGTTAGTGAGTGGACAGTACGTGTGTGATGTGTGCAGTACAGATTAGCAAGTGTACATATATGAATATGGTGGGTGCACACTGTCTGGATGTACATGCATAGTGGACACATGGGACGTGTGGCATACCCTGTTGTACACATTGTTAACATCTCATAACATCTTTCAATGGCCAGTATGCATTCTACTACAGTTATGTACTAACATGGGTAGACGTGTGTATGACATGGGTTGACACTATGCTGTGGGTGATACCGTTAATATCTGTCAATGATTTGTGGTCTGGTAGTATACACAACCTCAACAGCATGACTATAAGCAATCATTGGATGATGTCCTGACAAATGACACACAGTAGTAGGGAACCCAGTATCAATTGGATCCTTCTGGTGCTACACTATAACACTAACTACTGGTAATGACCGCCACCCATTACTGTGACCACACCTGTGTGTCATATAGCCCCCTTAGGTACATGCAGACACACTAGGGATGTGTCCATCCAAATCTGGGAATGCATGGATTGGCCTGCAATGCATTCCCTGGATGGGACGCATATCCTACACAAGGGTATCATACAGACAGATACCTGTTGTCTGATACATGCTGTATAACAGTAAGCTGACTATGGCATAGTCATCCTCATGTACTATACATACTATCCTGTCAGTACCACACAGGTTGTATCCCTCAACATGTATGTTGGGTACCATTGTGTACATACAGACCCATGATATTTCATGTGTCCCTTGATATCCACATATCCATAGGTATTGTGGAGTCCCAAAGTGTATCACATAAGACATTAGAGGCCTGAATGCATATCCACAAGGTAGTCATACACCTATAAAGACTGTCCATTCTTGGCAGACTTTGTTGTGTATGACCATGTCTGACATATACCACAGGCCATTCTTGGCAGACTTTGTTGTGTATGACCATGTCTGACATATACCCCAGGCATATACCCTCACTCACACTACTCTTAAGTAACTGTCATGGGTGTGTGTGCCACAGATGACCTTGGCCACAGAACACGACAGTGGACAGCCGTGTCACATACATACATATGTGACCTACGATCTGAGAAGCAGCGGCACGACCTGTCAATGGAAACAAATGCATTCATGTAGTATGCAGGCTTCACACCTATGTACTGATTGAGGGGACATGTACACATTTATATTTGCCACGCAGATACCTGATGTGTGCAATGCACTTACTGTTGTCATGATACTATGTCATACCATGGTAAAAGCAAAACCCACACTGCATTGACACACACACACAGTCAGCATTTGCAGGATTCAAACCCCTACCTAACTATGTTATGATACTAGAGAGAAACGCATTAACACGGTGCCCTATTTGCTTTACTGGCTGGTTTCCCTTCTCCTGCTATATTTGTAGGATGGTGACATTATCAGACTTTCCAAAGAGGAATGTACCTCTGTTAGTGTGTTTTCCCAGTCTCCAAAATGTGCACTCCTCTCAAAGAGAACTGCACACATACACTCCCCCCCAAACACACATACACTGTTTGTAGGACTCAAACACCTAACTAACTATGTTATGATACTAGAGAAACATGCATTAGTGCAGTGCGCTATTTGCTTTACTGGCTGGTTTCTCTTTTCCTGCTGTATTTGTTAGGATGGTGACATCATCAGATTTTCCAAAGAGGAATGTACCTCTTTTAGTGAGTTTTCACAGTCTCCAAAAAGGGAACACCTCTCAAAGGAAACTGCACACATACACCAGCCCCCCCAAAACACACACAGTTTGCAGGATTCAAACCCCCACCTAACTATGTTATGATACTGGGGCAAGAGACGCATTAACACAGCATGCTATTTGCTTTACTGGCTGGTTTTCCTTCTCCTGCTGTATTCATAGGATGGTGACATCATCAGACTGGACATGGTGATGTGTGTACACTTTGTTTTATGCCATTCCAGGAATGGTCCATGTGGGTCAGCAGGTGTCAACAGCTTGAACAAGACCTCAGAATCCTTACCTTGTGTGATCTATCTGTGGTTACATTGACATCCCGTCATATGTCAACACATATTTATGCACAGCTTGTTGGTTTTGTGGATACTACATGTGTCTGGGATGCTGATAAAGGGCTACTCAAAGTCTATGTGACACATGTGTAGATGTGTTCATTGATGTATGTCCTGGGTGGCTGCCTTGCAAACAGTCTAGCATGTTTGGGAACCATGATCCACACATGAACATACCACAGTTGGTAGGGTTGTGTGTATGTCAGCTTCCAATAGCTCTGTTTATGACTGCAACCATGATGGACTCCATGACCTTGCAGATCAGATGTAATAGGCATACTGGACTTGACTTCCCATTGTATGTTGTGCACCAACACTTGTGGGGAGTGCCATATGTAGCTGTGACACATTCAAGCGGTTCCACATTCTGTGTAGGTGGTGAGGCTCAGCTGACTGTTCAGGTGCATGATCTGTTTGTTCTGTAGTTTGTGCATGACACATATTGGGAATCAATGTATTCCACCTGCTGCCATGCTTTTGGCAGTGAGGGTAGCTGCTCATCCATTCAACATGTGATACCTCCTGGTATGTTGATGTGGACTATTGTCAGTGGGGGATGGGTATGTACATATGGGCCTGTCTGTCATGATGTTGGCATTGTCACTCAGGTACAGTTGGCCCTGACACAGGACATATATGGGTGTACATTGCTATTTATGACATAGCTGAAGGAGGTGTCATGATTCAGTCTGGACTACTTCTCAGCTACTCTTTACAAAACACCAACGAACATGAGCACTAATCTCTGTTATACTCTTTTACACTCTTAACACCCTACTGATCCTTTGTGAGCAGGCTACAGAGTATGCCATGATAATATCCTGGCATGTCCAGGGGTCGGTTTTGCGTGTACTCTTCAGTCCAGCTGGTGGATATTGTGATATGGACACAATGTCACATCTGCCTCATGTACACAGACAACCCTCTCCTCCTCCCGACAAACTCAGATATATGTGTGAGATGCACCTATAGAGACATACAGGGTGCTGAACTCTCTCGACCCATCACTGGCACAGTCTATCAGGTGGTGAAGGTAACCACACACACCACATATCAGTCTCACATATTCTCTAGCAACATCACTCAAATCACATTAGCACACATAGACATACTCAGATGCTGTAAATGTACTCTACCTAAGCAGCAGAGACCTCCAAAGCAGACACACACACACACACACACACACACACACACACACACACACACACACACACACACACACACACACACACACACACCTGTTACCCCACTACAATACCCACATATCACAATGTTCACAATGTCAGTGTGCCACACAGTCACTGCCCTTCGGGCTAAACAACACACCTAATACACTTGTAATAGGTGACACTTATTGTCAGACACACTGACGTACCACTCATCAGCCCTAACAAGGGAATAGTCACTTTGGGCTGTCTGTTGGGTGCCAGTATCTGCCGCATAACACAGGCAGTCAGGTCACTCCAAAGCAAGTACAAGACTGGCACCATCATTGTCCATGCTGGTGTGTATAACCTCAGATGTTACTCCCTCAACCACATGACATGATACATGGAGGAACACGCTGACCATGTAGCCCAGGCCAGTATGACCCTGACCTTGTCTAGCATCTTACACCCACCAATTATGATGTCACAGTATACGGACACACATATCACATTTAACAGTTGCCTAACAAATTTGTTTAATTCATAGGGGATACAGTGTCTGTCAGCCTATGGTGACATGCTCAACATGCCACATAGCTTCACTATGGACAGCTTGCACCTGTCACCCTTGGACTTTGGAATGCTGGCTAAGGCTCTTGCTACCACCATAGTGCCTTTTCTAAGCAGGGCTCAGAAGACAAACCCACCTCCATAGACATTACAGGTTAAATGAAACTAAGGGTAATGCTGCTCAACAACAGTTGTGTTAACCTCATATTGTGGCCACTCAGGACTCTCCTCAGTATGGAGGATAGCAATATCTGTGCA
The DNA here is from genome assembly GCF_019279795.1 of Protopterus annectens. Lineage (NCBI taxonomy): Eukaryota > Metazoa > Chordata > Ceratodontiformes > Protopteridae > Protopterus > Protopterus annectens. Next base: position 1,205,457,467 of record NC_056732.1, on the reverse strand, counting down.
CTGACAGACACCTGGTTTAGGCTCGCTTATGCACACTAGCACAACCAGGTTATGTTTCATACCATGCTGTCTGACAACAAGACTTGGAACAGGCAACACAACTAGGGGGAGTATCCATATACATCACAGATACACACACCTCCAGGTTAGTAGCACTGCACAAAGCATCACAGACCATACATATATAACTACCATTGTGCAATACTGCCTTTCAGTTTATTGCCTGCTTCAGAACACACTCCCAAACTCAGCAACCACACTCGGCTTTCGTGGGAACTATGGAGAATATGAAGGTCTCCACAAACACCATTATATTGTGTGACTTCATATACACAAATATTGACTGGGGATACTACTCAAGCCCCGACACCCTCACCCAACAGTCGCTACAATTTGTGGACTCATATGCTATGGCACAACCAGTCAGCACAGCCACAAGGGGGAATACATATTGGACCTGATCATCACCAACATGGGGACTCTATGTTCCACACCAGCGATATACCCCTCATTGGTAAGGTCAGAACATACATGTATCTCACAGGACATACATATACCCTCCACACACCCATCCTGGGTAATCTTGGCAAACTTCTCATGAGCCAATGTCTCACTTCACCAAAGCAAGGTGGTATCATTCAGAGATCCTGAGACAGTGGCATATACGGCTCACACTGCTGCATCCTTTACATACACATTCTATGGACACCTAGTGGACTGCATGGATTGTGCTATCCCAAATAACAACAGGACCCACTACTACAATGGCAGGGGACCTGTCTGGTTGATGCCAGTCATTAATAAGCTGTACAACATCAGGAGGAAGCTACTACATGATAGAGCACAATCCCAGACTGGGAAGGCATCTGTGATCTGTACTAGCAGACAGCTACAATCACTCATGGACTTTTCTAAGGGCTGCTTCTACCAGACAATTGCAACAGACATGTAGGACTATCACACGGCCTTCTTCAGTTATGGCAAGAACCTGGGTGGACATGCGCTGATATGCTGTGAGTTACTGCATACTGACTAAACCTACCCTGAACCCACTGGCATTGCCTACATCCTGGTAAACAGGTTCAGTGCAGATGTCTCCCACCCATCCCCCCTAAGGAGCAACTATCCATCCCAACAGAGTATAACCTCCCTGACATCACACAGTAACAGGTGAGTGCTGCCCTCCCCACATCGTACATCACAGTATCAATGTTACCAGATGGTGTCCCAACCTACATCATACACGAGCGTCATGACAGACGCAACCCTCACATTACATCACTGTTCAATATCGGAGTTACCACAGGATATGTACCCAAGGAATGGCATACTGCGACAGTGGTCCCACTCCATAGAGTTGGTGCCACAATAGACCACAGACAATATTGCCCTATAAGCCTATGTAGCCTGTTCTGCAAAGCTATAGAGTGTATTGTCATAGCACTCATACACATATACATTGGGAACCTACAGACACTGTGTCCTACACATTTCAGCGTTGTTGTGGGCAGATCTTGCCTCTTGAACCTGTTTGTATTCTTTAAATGGCTAACAGGTCCATCAACATAGGGACAGCTGTCCACACAGCCTACCTGAACCTTGCAAATACCTTCAACACAATAACCCACTGGGCCATTATGCATAGGCTCACCAGCGTTAATATGGACACATATCTCACACAATGGATTGATACCTAGATCAGGGATAGCACCCACATGGTCAGAATTGCAAGTGCCATGTCTGACTATACACCAGTTACACATGGCATCCCACACGGCTTGGTCCTTGGACCTCTCTTGTTCAGTATATATTTGTCTTACGTATAGGCTACCACTGGGGGAATATGGCTGAACATGTTTGCACTTGACTGCAAACTGGGTGCCATGATCAACTCTCCAGCTGCCACATGCCTACTCAATCAGGGTCTCACAGAGATGGATGACTGGTGCCTGAGCCATGGCCTACAGCTAAATGCCATTAGTTGCATAGTCATCCCCTTTGGGAGTAACAACATGCCCACACATTACCACATAGGCAGTACTCCATTACATATGGTACGAATTGTTAGGGGTTTGGGGACATGACTTGTTCGTACTGTCACCTTTAACATTCACGTTGCCAAAGTGGTTGGACACACCTTCTATGTGGACCACCTTATCGCATATGGTTTCATATCTAGATCGAGTGAGGTCATTGTGCCCCTATACTCATCGCATCCATGCTTGGTTACAATGCCACATTTGGGGTGTATCTTACCTGACACCTGCAGCAACTGTACTGGCCATGGAAGGTCCTCACCAAGTGGATCTAGGGACTCACACAGATGCCCTGCATAGTTCAGATGCAGTAACTCCAGCTCTACTCAGTTGCTTATCACCTACTCAGATATGATGTGTGCCTGTTGTTTACAGATATACCCAACCCAGAATTACTGGACATGCTCCACCTCAGGATATCCAACTCCCTTTGAGCTACACACTCCAGGGACGTATACCTCAGCACAGATGTTAATAGGACATTGTGGAGGGACAGATTCTTATCCCAGAGGATCCACTCACTACAGAATGTAATCCCAGTTTCACATAGGCAGAGCCACCCACTGACCACCTACTGGAGACATCTTGATGACTGTATGGGTGATCGTATATTTACCCCTGGGATATCTTCTGTGTCCCTGCTAGACAGAGGCACACTAGCCTAAACATACATGGGCTATCTTGTGTGACCTACTATTCACACACACAGTGTAGTAATCTGACAGGGTTGCGAATGCCAAACACACTCTGGCTAGGCTTGTACATGCCCTAGGGCAGATAGCCTAGTATCGACCTCTGAACCTATGCTAATTTTCAAGATACACAATGTTTATTGCTGATACTGTTTGCAGGTCTTTATCATCTTTGCTTTACCAGTTTCCATGAACAACTTCGGTATCTGCAGAACATATTTGATTATGACAGGGTTCACTATATTATAGATGTGTCTGTTGTCATATAACTGTGTGCACAGGGCGGATTGCTGTATAGTGACAGGTTCCTGGGTTAACACATGCAACTGCCAGATATGCGTGGCCCACTGCTGTACTCAGACATGGCCTAAGTGTGTGAGCATGCCCAGTTCTGCCATTCCATGTTTTGTTGCCTGACATTTGTCTCATTTATTCAAGTGTGTGAGCATGCCCAGTGTGACCCTTCAGTATGTTGCTATCTGAGGTCCACTACATTTGTTGATGTGTGCGAACATGACCAATATTAACATTTATACTGTGTGCGTTGGAAGTCAGGTTCTGTTCTCACTGCAGGACTCACCTTTGTGTCATAACTCAACAAGGATTATGCTGTGCCTGCAGGGTTTCCATGGAATACTTTGCATAGACTTATCAGCATTCTGTCATACAGGTAGACCACTGCAAGACTGTCGTGGTTTAGTGGTGCAGTACTTTGGCTATAGTGCTCAGTATCCTGGATTCAAGGCCCATCACTGCTTTATATTTTCATACTGTGCAGACCAGACTGCTTGAGGGCCTGTTAAGCAAATATGAGCATGTTGGCTTTTATTCAGCTATGTCCTGCTTAGACCAGGCTTGTCCAACATTGCTCAATATTCACCAACATTGCTGGATGTTGCCAAATATTACTGAACATTGACCACAGTTGTGCTAGTTGGTGTGTGCGATTTTGTTTGCATATACTACATGGTGGTAATTGCTGTTTAGCACTGCTTTATATTGCTTAACACATGGCATTCATGCCTTAGGTGGTGCTGCAGGGCTGCCTATGTCGGATGCACATACTACAGTCCCTGCACATGTTTGGAAGCAGGTAGTGTCAACTTAGGCATCCCTTTTACTTTTTGTGTGAGTCTGAGAGAGGTATCATTTCCAGAGTTCCTACTGAGCCAGTGTATGTGCAATGCGTTGCCTCTTTGCCAAGGCCAAAGCATACTGGGCATGCCCCTTTCTGCCTACTGGGGCAGGCTCAGGTTGTTCCTCCTCCGAGTCACGCTCTGCCTGTGATGGCCTTGGCAATGGTGGGGGGCTGTTTGGCCCAGGCCTATTCTGGTCCTGCTGCAGCTGTTTTCGTAGGATCATATTATGTAGCATAGCACATACCATGACAATTTGGGTACATGTAGTTGGTGAGTACTGCAAGGCTCCACCAGATGTGTCCAGGCACCGGAACCGTGACTTGAGCAGCCCAAACACACAATCTATTACATTACGTGTTTGTGCGTGTGCCTCATTATGGCGTTCCTGTTCAGGTGTGTGTGCATTTCTGATGGGTGTCATCAGCCATGGCTCCAGTGCATAGCCAGCATCCCCCACTAGCTGACCATGTGGGATGTCCCCATTGGCAAATGTCTGGTACAGCTGTGTCAGATGCCAGATATGGGAATCATGGCAGCTTCCAGGGCAGCCTGCACACACATTCAGTATTATGCCCTGGGCATCAAACATGACCTGGCAGTTGATGGAGGGGTAGCCCTTGCAGTTGAAGTAGACCCTACCCAACTCACCGGCTGGCGTTTGATGCATATGTGCGTGCAGTCTATTGCACCCACTACCTCAGCGTATTCCACTGTTTGCTGGAAGAGATGCATATTGCTGGCCAATACCTCATGGAAATTGGGGAAATATACATGATCACTGACATGTGCTGACATGGCATCCAGAAACTGGTGTAGTACCCTGGATGCTGATGCCTGTGATATCCCCATCATATCACCAGTTGGTCTCTGGATGGTACCTGTTGCTAGTATTCTTAGGCCAACACATACCTTGGTTTCCACTGGGATGGGTTCCCCTTTGTTGGTTCTGTGTGTGAGGCATGGCCTGCACAGCTCAACAATTTGCTGCAGGAGGTCTCTGTCCACTCTATAATGCTCCACTATCTCCAGCTCATGTAGCCCCTGGTAGGTTACCCTGGGCCTGTACACTCTTCTCCGTCTCCTCACTGTGGGTTGTCCTGCATCATTTCCATTGTCACTATCCTCAGCATGTTGCGTATGTTGCCTTATAACAGCAAAGGCAGCCCCTAACATTTCTTTGTCTCAGTAAAGCTTTTTCAGTTTTCACTTCTATTAGCTTACTGCAGTGTCTCTTGTGAGAAACATAATGGACTGTTGTTTGCAGAATTTTAAGTGCTAGGCTGGGCTAGGCTAGAGTACTGCCTGTGTAATTATTCTGATTGTTTTCACCTGCTAGCTCTGCTAGTACTCCCTGGTAGCTTCCTACTATTTGTTGTGCTTCCTTTTTCCTTTCTGTTTCCTCAGGGGGGAGCGCAGCCCACACAAGCTCAAACACGCGCACAGCTGCTAACACACGCACACATGCTTACATGGACTAAACTTGATTATTCAGGTTAAAACGTGCACACACCAGTGCAAACACACTTACAACACCTTAAACAGCCTTATACATGCTTACTCCTGCTGAAACGCACGCACTCACACTTACACGCATGCACACTGTCTTACTCGGGTTTACACGCGCGCACACACTTGCATAGCCACTCAGCAAGAAACTTTGGTGTTATCCACGCCATACACCTTCCATTTCTTGCCTTTCCCTAGCCTACCTGTTGACACACATCTTTCCATGATGTATAAATGACAGCTGACACATGCCACTCTGCTCCAATGAGCTTCACTTCTTTCATACATACCCCCCTCGTAATGTCACCTATCTTCTACTCTGTTACTCCCCATATACTACTCCTACACTCCACTGACTGTCCTCATTTGCTGTGTAAACTTGCAATTCACTATCCTAACACTCATTTACATAGGATTGCCTACTAATGCTTGGTAACATGTCTTAGACTGAGCTTCCCCCTTAACAACCGCTACTCGGTGGCCTTGTTGTCTTCAGCCTGCCATTCCCTTGCATTGTACATTAACAATTTCTATAAATTCCACATTTGTGTGTTTTAATGTTTTGTATTCTTGGTTTTAGAGCGCAGCCTGTTTGTGCGGCGCTGCGCTATGCTTAAACGTCGGAAATCGGCGAAAAAAAAATATTTTTTTATATTGCATCTGGAAACATTTCCAATGGCCATATATTTGGCCATTGGCATGTTTCCTGCACTTAATGCAACCTTTATTTGGAGCTGTCACGGCTCCGTTTTGTTATTTGCAGAATGGTACTCAGTTATCAACTGAGTACATTTCTACAAATAACACTGCACTTACTCGGACAGGTATGGGTTTCCTGAATCGCAAATCTACCTCATTTGCATGCCTTTCGCCTGCAATTGAGATAATTTGCATATCCCTGCCCTGTCCGTGTAAGATCCGTTTTAGGAGCTCTCTTACACGTCCCTACAGACTGTTCCTGGATCGCTCGTCGGGACATGATGGCTGCATGGAGTCTTACTCTACTCTTAGGCTCTGTGCAAGCCATCGTGAATCCAGCCCAGGAATTTTAAACATATGTAAGAGGAATATACCAAAAGATATTTCACAGAATGAAGGATTCTTGCATAAATGTGGACCCTGTCCATGGTGCTCTTATATAATGGTGACACCAAGATGTAAAATAAATAATCAGAATATTGTAGTAAGTGGGCACTATAATCATTAAACTAAAATTGTGGTACATGCTGCTATTTGTAAATTATGCGTCATGTGAGATCAAGAATATATGAACATCTTTATGACATATAAACAGCAAAAATGTCCAATGCTTTATATGAGCACATTTTCCAATATACAAATCACACTTTTCTGCTTATAATATTGGAGTAGGTGCATGCTGATTTAAAGGGTGGGATGTGGCAAACTGTTTTGGAACAAAAAGAATTACAATGGCAGATTTACCTGAATAGTAGTATGTATCCGGGTTTAAATGATGTAATGTCTATAGCAAGCATTTTAAGGTTGCATGTCACCTACAGCAAAATATGATTTTCAAAGTGTTTTGCATGGTTAACCTGTTTATAGTTTTAAAGGCAAGTTCTTTTTACAAGTGTATTCATGTGACAGTCAGAGCTTATAAAAGCTTCAAATGGTGATTTTAAAGTGGATCTGAAGAAGTTTAAATGTTGTATACTGCAATCAAAACACTTATCATTTGTATTTTTAATATTTTTAACAGAGTATTAATAAATTGCAGGCAATTGTTGCCTTTATAAGGTTTTATTATTAAAATGGTGAATTCTGATACAGTTTAGTTTGCGTATTTGGATATAGAGTTGCTTGGTTCTGTGAACTGCACCTTTGCCAATGATAAGTACAACTGCAATTCCCGAAGAGTAGTTTATTCAGCTTTGTGTTACTCTTCCCTAGCTATTACATAGGCAAGATGATAAGGTTGTCATGTAGAATCTACAAACACACTTTAGCAATCAAAGCAGTTGACACCAGTGACGCTTTAACTAAATACTCCTTGAAGTGTGCCAACTTTAAGAAATTCCAGGGTTTTTTGTACTTGATGTAGTAGACATGAGAGACTTCTGAGGCAATTGCAATGTTTGACTAGTTTGACTAGAATGTCGAGATTCTGAATGGCAGATAAGGTTAAGATCCAACAAACATCCAGGCTTGAACAATTCAGCTAATATTAAGTGTTTTCTGCTAGCAGAGAGGATATAACATTTTTTTTATTAAATGTTTATTCTACTATAACTTGATTTTGTGTTTAACATTAAAAATTTGCACTTTTAACAATGTTTAAGTGTCCATTATTTTTTTGGGGGTGATGGGATTTGGATAATTTTAAAGATGTGATCTGTATGTATCTATTTTTAAAATTTGAAAGTGAATGAGTTTTTTTATTCTGATGAAGTTCTGAGTGTTGAATTAAAAGAACAAAAGCATTAAATTCTAACATGGGTCTGTGACTTCTTTCTTGCAGCTTGGTGGAACTTATTTTGTTTAGTTGCTCTTTTTGTTCTATGTCACTTTAGTTATTTCAAGAATGAAAGCATGTTGTCTGTGGCACAGCTCATTGGATCCCTGGCTATGGTAGTACTATAGCAGTACCATAGTACAAGCAGGGTTCTGTGTGTCCTGACTCTGCTTAACTGATTGCCACATGGCAGAGACAGGCTCCCCCTCAATAGACTGGGCCTTGCCCATCAGACATCAATGTCTATGTTGCAATGTGCACACACTTGTGTGGCTGGCCCATCCAATGTGGGCTCGGTAGTTGTGACCAGACAGTTTACTCACACATTATCCTTCTCACAGTGTGTCTCCACATGCTGGCATCACCACATCAGTCTACCCTTTGAAGCAACCTGGGCCAAGTGCTTTCATGCATGGTAGCAGCAGAATGGACCATGGTGTGAGCCATCAGCATGGATGCCATAGGCTGCATTAAAGTGATAGTGACAGTTAATCCACTGTGCCCAGTAGTGTCTGTGTCAGTGTCACACATTGGGGATGACTGCTGTGCAGATCACTGAGAATGTCATCTGCCTGTGACTGTTGTGAAGCCTAATGCCATGGGATTCTGACATTTTTACTAAGCATAAGTGACTCTGTTTAGTACACTACACTTTATCCATACTTTATATTATATGTGTTACTGGTGATATTGACACATTTCTGCATTATGCACTGAGTTGTTTTCCTGTTTGCATCTTTTGATAGTGGAAAAAGGAATATGTTTCACAAAAAAAAAAAAAAACACTTTGTTAGAATCTACCATTGCTAGAATCTCCTTGTGTTCTGACTGAGTGTGCTTCTCAAACAATCTGGAAATATAGAGCTGATAAGTAAAATTTTGGGCACTTTTTAACTGTTTAGAGTTCTTCAATGTCTTAAATTTTGCTTGACTGAATTATTTATATATTTGCTGGCATTGTTTTCTGATACTCTAAGTGCCTGCATATTGATTTTTTCCTAATTTACTGCTTTCTGCATTTGTTTTTAGTCATTTTTAATTTAATTGCAGTTATTTCAACTGTATTTGCTTTAATATTGCTACACACTCAAGTATGTGCTAACTTGCACTGCATTTGTTTTGTTTTACTGCTGTTTTATCTGCTTTTCTGTAAAAAAAAAGTTCTAAGCTTGTTTCCCACCTTTCCTGTAACTAGTCTAGTCCAGATACAGATTTGCTGTATCCCAGACTGTTTGTAAGCTTATGACCCCCCTCAAGCCTTTCTGTGTGGGAGGGAAGCCTTCTAGCTTATCAGTAGGAATGGTAAGCACTAGGTAGCATATCTACCACAAAATGAGTGGTTTCTGGTCCAGAAATTGTAGTTTATTGGCCATTTGTGCAGATTTTTCATCCATTTCAACTTTCTGGTTTAAAAGTCTGTGTTTCCACTTATTTCCCATCTTTCCTTTAACTAGTCTTGTCCAGATGCAGAGTTGCTGTATCCAGAACTGTTTATAAGCTTCTGAGCCTCCCAAGACTTTCTGTGTTGGAGGGAAGCCTTTTAGCTTATCAGTAGGAGGGGTATGCACTAGGTAGCCTATCTACCACAAAAGGAGTGGTTTCTGTCCCAGAAATTGCAGTTTATTGCCATTTGGGCAGTTTTTCCATCCCTTTCTGCTTTCTGGTTTAAAAGCCTGCATTTGCACTTGTGTTCCACCTTTCCTGTAACTAGTTTAGTCCTGATACAGATTTGCTGTATCCAGGATTGTTTGTAAGCTTCTGAGCCCCCCAAGCCTTTCTGTGTTGGACGGAAGCCTTCTAGCTTATCAGTGAGAGTGGTAAGCACTAGGTATCCTATCTATCAATAAAGCAGTGGTTTCTGCCACAGAAATTGTAGTTTACTGGCCATTTGGGCAGTTTTTCCTTCCCTTTCAACTTTCTGGTTTAAAAGCCCACATTTGCATGGGTTTGCACTTGTTTAAGCTCTGCTCAGATGTGCCGAGCTGAGGTAAACTATTACTGGTGCCAGAAAGTCTGCTCTTCAGTTTTTTCTCTTAGATCTTGCTAGTTCTTTCTCTCTTGCCCTTCAAATAGCCTAATTGCTTTGCAATTCAGCAAGTTTTTGTAGCAATTATTATAGCACACCTAATTGCTATCAGCACTAGTCATTCTTAATGGAAATAGCTCCAGTACTTAATAGTTATGACCAACCCTCCTGGCATGATTAAAGGACAGTTCCCTGTGCGTTTTCCTATTAACCTGGTGCACTTGGGCATTCTGAGGTGGTGTAGCAACTGCCTCATGTACACAGACAACCCTCTCTTCTTACCTCCCAATACTCAGACTTGTGAGAGATGCACTTATATCACCAAATTGGAAACTATGCACTCTCCAGCCAAGACCGGACTAGCTGGTCAAGAGGAGAAGATCAACACCTGCACCACACCACACCACACCACATCACATGGAACACATAGCCCTCCAGAATACCCACCATCACAGCTCTTGCATAAAAACACAAACCACACATGCACCTTTGCGGAGGCTCTCTATAAAAATTTACCCAAACAGCAGAGACATCCAAGACAGAAATACACTCGACCAAAACAACACAGCACAAACCACAAGACACATAGCTCACCTCCACAGTGTGCCCCTCAACCTAAGCCCCTAAGGCTAAACACCTTGCCCAATACACTAATCATAGGTGACTCAGTAGTGAGGCACACAGATGTCCCACTCACTAGGTTGAAAAAGGAGAAGGTAACAGCGGTCTCTCAGGTGCCAGAATCCGACACATAACACATGCACTCAGGTCACTTCACAACAAGTACAAGTATGACTCTGTCATTGTCCATGTGGATGTGAATGACCCGAGACACACCTCCCTGGGCTACATGAAAGGAGACATGGTGGAGCTCTCAGATTATGAGGCCCAGGCAGGTATTACACTAGCCCTGAGCAGTATCCTACTATCACCCAGAATTATACAGCAATACAAACAAAAATGATTGACTTCAACAATTGGCTAAGTTTCTGGTGTCATTCTAAGGGAATCCAGTATCTGTCTGCTTGGGAGGACATGACTGACAGACCAGGGTTTCTGAGTAGTGGCTAAGGCTCTTGCCACCCCTATAGTGCCTTTTTTAGGTGGTGTTCCAAAGACCAAATTATCACCATAACACCTATAAATAAATGCAATCTGGGGCTCATGCTGCTTAATGCTAGAAGTCTAGATCTCAAGATGTACTCGCTCGAGGCACTACTCAAAATGGAGAACAGTGACATTTCTGCTGTAACAGAGATCTGGTTTAAAGGAGAAGAAAACATCCATGAGCTACCAGGCTGTAACTCATTCCACACATTTCAGCCCTGAAACATAGACCAAAGCTCCAAAGGTGGTGGTGTCCCCATATTCATTAAGGATATGCACACCTCCAGACTAGTAACCCAGCATAACACATCTGAGATACTGTAGGCACAACTAAAATTGGGTAATACGGTGATCCAGGTCATAGGTCCTCAACCATGTCCCTAGACTCTCACTCCACATTCCTAAACACTCTGGAATCTATCAAGGTCTAGCCCATCATTCTCATACTAGGAGACTTCAACTACCCCTCCATCAGTTGGGAAAACTACTCAAGCCATAATGCACTGGTCCAACGCTTCCTGGAATTCATCAATTAGAATGCCCTGGACCAGCTCATTCTGACCCCCCCTCCAACTGGAGGAAGCAGTATCCTTGACCTGGTTATTACTAACATGAGCGACCATTGATCTACACCATAGTCAAGCCCTCCCTGGTCAGATCTGACCATAAACTAATCACCATGGAAATCCACATCTCATCCAAACCCCCTGCAAAGGTAACCACCTTGAAAAACTTCTCCAAAGCTGACTTTGGACTCCGAAAGACAGAGGTGGCTAACTTCACGGCACTCATGCCAGTAAAAAATAGCAGCATGACTGCCGAATCATACACTGATGCACTGTACGAACATGTACATAAATGCATGGAACTAGCCATACCCAACAGAATCAAGATGCTCTCCTCCAAAAAAAGGAAGCCAATCTGGTGATCCCATGCCATTAGTAATCTCTGCAACAAAAGGAAGAAGCTGTTGCAGAAAGAGGTAAAGTCAAGACTGGAAAAACTCCCATATTAGCCTCAACAAAAAGTTGAGATTCCTCTTCAAATCCTCTAAAGCCAGCTATGAAGGCAGAATTGCAGCAAACACTAAAAACAATCACAAAGCCTTCTACAGTTATACCAAGAACCTCCACAGAAATACCCAGATTTGCTCTGAGTTACTAAACAATGGTACCTCCTATACTGAGTCAACAGACATTGCCAACATACTAGCCGACAGATTCAGTCCTAACTTTACCCACTCACCCCCCCAAAGGACCAATTGCAATACCAGAAGAATGCCAGCCACCCAGCATTACTGCAGCACAGGTTAAAGCTGCATTGTCCAAAGCCAAGAATATGGCTTCCATGGGACCCAGTAATATCCCTTGCTGTGTTCTACATAAACTACAAAGCAAACTGGCACCACATCTGTGTGCTCTGTTCAGTCACAACCTCACTTCAGGCTTTGTCCCTACTGAATGGTGTTCTGCTACAATCATCCCTCTCCATAAAGGGGGAACAACTACAGACCCTGGGAATTATCGCCCCATTAGCCTGATGAGTCTGATATGTAAAGCTATAGAGCACATCATCACAGGCCTGATTAACAATGATATAGGAAATCTCCAAACTCTGAACCCCACACAGTTTGGCTTTGTGAAAGAGAGATCGTGCCTGCTCAGCGTGGTTGACTTCTTTGAGTCAGTCACCAAGTCTGTGGATGAAGGTAAGGCAGTGTATACAGCCTACCTTGATCTGGCCAAGGCCTTTGATACCATTCTTCCCTCGGAAATTATTGATAAACTCACCAAACTAAGTATCAACCCCTATATCACTAAGTGGGTTGCAAAGTGGCTCACAGATAGAACAAACAGTGTAAAACTCCAAGTCAGACTGCCGACCAGTCATGAGTGAAGTACCACAGGGATCGATCCTGGGTCCTCTCCTGTTCAGCATCTACTTCTCAGAAGTCTAGGCCAACACAAAGGGACTCTGGCTGACCAGGTTTGCAGATGACTGTGAGCTGGGAGCCATTATTAACCCCCCCCCCCAAGTGATGCAGGCATCCTACAGAAAGGCCTCACGGAGAACAATGACTGGTGTCGAAACCATGGCCTTAAGCTTAATGCCAAAAGAATGCAGCTTCATCCCTTTTGGTAAAAACTCACTTCCCACTATTTACCACATTGATGGGAGCACACTGAACACTGAATGTGATATAAGAGATCTGAGTATGAAGGTTGACAGCAATCTCTCCTTCGACCACCATATTGCCACTGTGGTCAGAAAGTCCTTCTATGTGGCACATCTCATTTCCAAGGGTTTTTGCATCCAGCAAGAAAGAGGTCATCATCTCTCTCCACTCTTACCTCATTGACCAGTCATGAAGTATAATGCCCCATTTGGCATGGACCTCACTAGACACCTCCAACAGCTGGAGAGACCACAGAAGTACCTCACAAAGAGGATCCTAGGCATTAAACACATGTCCTGCATGGACAGACTCAAAAGACTCCAGCTATTCTCTGTCTCATATCACCTACTTAGAGATGATCTTTGCTTGACTTACAAAGCCATATCTGATCCAGCTCTGTTAGAAATGCTACATCTAAAGAAATCTCAATCCCTCAGCACCACACACTCAATCTCAACCTCAATACCACAATCAACAAAACATTCTGGATGGACAGGTTCCTCACTCAGAGACTGCTCATGCTCTGCAATAGACTTCCCATACATGTCAGGCAGAGCACCTTGCCATCCCTCTTCAAGTAAAATCTTGATGACTGGAAAGATAATAGAAAGTTCACCCCAGGGATCACTCCAGTGCCTCTACTTGATAGAGGCACTGAGAACTAACATCCAGCAGCACAATGCCAAGACACTTCTATGGGCTAGGCTGGTAAAGGCTCCAGGGCCATTAGCATAGTACACATCTATAATGTTATGAACCTATGAACATATACCACTATGAGTCTGTATGTATTCCTGTGTCAATTGTGGTCTGAGTTGATGATCCTTGTTGTGATAGTTTTGTATATGATCATACTGTTATATGTGAAAATTATGGCTGATGCTCAGTGTTGTTATTAGATGCAATCTGTGCTGCTGTGGTGGAGCAACACTTGAACATCATTGTTTATTATACATACTAATGTATGTGCACCTTGCCATGACTCAAAGGTGTGTGTCAGATGCTGCCGTATTGCCTTGGCCTGGACTTGTGGTTGGACCCTCTGTTGCCCACCCTTGTTTCTTCTGCCTCCTGTGTCCTCCTCCTCCTCCACGTTTCATAACTTTAGAATGTCATCTTCAGACATGTGAGGTTCTTGGAGTAGTTCACCTAGACCTGCAGTGGGAAGACTGCCATATGCTATTGTTAGCATATGGCATAGCAGGGCGCCCACAGTTATCATCTGTTCTGCCTTTTTAGGTGTCTGTTGCAATGCACCCCCAGATGTGTCCAGATATTTGAACTTAGCTTTCAGTAAATACATGCTCAATGGTATTTCATGTTGTTGCATGCACTCTCTGCAGGGTTTTATGGGTTTCTGTACGGGGTCATTAGCCATGGCTCAATGGGAAAACTACAGTCAACTGTTATGGGCAGTGAACACATATGTTATCATCATGGATAGTGTTGACAGGGATGTCCTTAGCTTACATCCTAGCAGTGCTCCTGTACTCACCCAGTAGTAGTCTCTCAAGTATTTCACTTTCTTGGAATGTAATCCTCAGATCGTTTTTCCTCTATATGATAGCATTAGGACACTTCCATTGTGTGTTGCGATGATGTTTGTTATGCTGCCATCTGCTGCACACACAACTTGGCAGTTCAGGGATGGCCGCCCCTTTCTGTTGATGTAAACTATTGTCCTATTGCTATACTTTTCAACCTTTCCAAAACTCTTGACAAATGTGCCCACACTCAGTTACTTTAACACCTGCTTGATAACAATCTACTAACTCCCACCCAGCATGGCTTTAGACCCTACCACAGCACCTCTACTACTTTACTCTAATTCATCCAAACAGTAGCAGAAGCCCGCTATAACAACCTTCTTGTGTCTAGTTTATTCCTTGATCTCGCAAATGCTTATGAGACTGTATCTCACCCTAAACTAATATCTAACCTCTCTGACCTTCATCTCTCTACTCTCTTCATTAATTGGTTCTGTAGTTACTTATCTAATAGACAACAACAATCCATATACTGGCAAACTGTCTCCTCCCCATTTCTTCCTGTCAACACTGGTGTTTCCCAGGGTTCCATTCTGGGTCCCCTCCTATTTAACATTTTTACTAACCGATTACGCTCTACTTCTAACCTGTCTACCCTTTTTCAATATGCCGATGACACCACACTTATTACCACTGCCCACAGCATCCCTAAACTCATTGCTCTTACCCAAAACACTTTCACTTCCATTAAAACCTGACTTACTGACAACCAACTAATACTAAATCCAAAAAAAAAAACTAAACTTCTAATTTTCCTCCCTAAATAATGGCACATCTCAAATTCTCTTTCTCCATTACATCCCTTGACAAAACCAACATCATACCTGAATCCCATACCAAATTACTTGTTGACACTATTGTCGATGAATTAAAATTTAGTATTCATATCAATCAATGCATAAAAAAAAAAAAAAAAACATGAAAAACTTGGTCTCCCATACCGTAGTCAGAAACTGCTTTCACCCTCCACCAAACCATCCCTTGCCCTATCTCTTCTCTTACCTTCTCTTCTATATGCTGCACCAGTCTTTACCAACCTTCAGTCATCTCTTATTACCAAATTAGACCAAATATACAATAAAATAGCTAGATTTGCCACCAACATCCTCTACAAATCCCGCCACTGCCTCTCCCTCCAGTCTTTATAATGCTCCCAAAACTACTTCTTCTTCCACAACCACATATCATACACTCAATTCTCTATAATCCCACTTCCTGTCCCTCCATCTCTAATATCTTATCTCCTTATAATCTATGACATCAGCTTCGGACAACTGACAAACATCTGGATATCTGCAAACCATCAAAAAATATTGAAAGTCCCTATATAAATGCTCTGTAGCACACTCTTCGAACTTCCTTTCTCTCAACATAAGAAGTATCCCTCATAAACACCAGTTCAAAGTTGAGCTTAAAAACTACCTCCAAAAGACCTGGTCCTTTGCCTGTCTAGCTCCAACCCAATGTCCTAACTACCTGCTCTCTAACTCCTTTCTCACGTCTATCAGCCACTCCTTCTTTTTCTAATTATACTATCTATTATAGACTTATACTTTTTCCATTGTAAATATTTGTTGCTTTTGAATTACCTTGTTTTTACTGTATATATATTCTGCTACTAGAAAACAACTGTACAACACTATTTTACTGTAGTAATGATAAATAAGTTCTTGCTATTATAGCCATTGACATTTTTACTTTTGTTGTATCTCTGTAATTGTAACTGGAGCTTTTCTCCTCGAGTCTCCACTGAAAATGGGCCATTGGCTCAGTTGGACCAAACTGGTTAATTGGTTAATAAACAACAATAAATAAATAAATAAATGTCTGATTCTGGATTCACGAAGCCCTTAATAGGGATGTTGGTGGAGTCTATTGCACCAAGTACATGGGGAAAGTTTGTAAGGTTATAGAACTGGTACATATTAGTTCTCCACTCCATGAGGGTAGATGAAAAGTGTATGTATTCATCTACCTTATTGCACATTGCTTCCAGGAAATTTAACAGGATACAACTGGCAGATCTTTGATACACTCGTACAGCATCTTCCCTGTAGCTTAGAATGTCCCGGATGGCAGTACACCTAGGCTCATTCACACTTTTGTTTCAAGAGGGAGTAGGTTTCTTGGCAATATCTGCACAAACATCTGTGGGCATACATGTTGCACACACCCTGCACAAGCTGCCTGTCTAGGCAGCATACCTCTCAACCTCTTACCACAAAAAAAACTGGACAAAGCCAAAAATAATGGTGGGACTAATGCCAAAAATGTGGAAAAATGTTAAATATTGCTCTTTTAAATTTAAAAAGTTGCTAGAGTAAAATGTGTGGCATTACCATCCATTTTTTTCTGAAGGATATAAAGTTTGAAACTCAAATATATGTAATTAAATTAAATCCTCAATGATTTGCCAGAAAACCACAAATTGTATGAGGAACAGACAAAAAACATGATTCAAAAATCTGGGCATTTTTTGAAAATCTGGACAGTTGAGAGGTATGCTAGGCAGTAGCTGTCAATGGTTTGCTGAAGTGACAGTTGGCTTAGTTGCAGCCTTACTCTCTGCCTAGCTGAATGCCTTCTAGGCTGCACAGCCACATTTTCCCTTATAGCTTGTAGTACCACAGCCTGTTGCAGTAGCATTTTTTTTAGTACTGTTAAAAGATTCCAGAGGATTCCATGAGAATTGATTCCATTCCTTGCATTGCAGTATGGCATTCACTGAGGATTTTGGTCAGCATTGTAGTCTGCTGCATTTAAGTTGCATTGGGCATGCATAATGTGTTCTGTAATCTGATGGGAGTGTGTGGAATCTGTAATTATCCTTCGCTAATATTCTTTCTACAGCTGGTACGTGGAAGTCTTCTTTTGGCATGCTGCACAGTCTGCAACTATCCTTTGGAATCCAGCCTTTTGTGTTGTTATTTCATGTGTGGCCTGTTTAACTTTGTATGTGTGTCTCCTTCAAGCCGCTATACAGAGCAGCACTACAAGAAGGGTAAACAGATGTTTTACAATCATCGGAGATGAGTATATCTGAGGTATTTTAGAAAAGAATTAGAAGGAGACTTTGTACTTGTGTACTGTGAAAGGCAAATTATGTGTTCCTGAATTCAGAATTTAGAGCACTGCTTCTGCTTAAAAGCCTTCAGTTTTGGAAAGCTCAAAAAACAGTGACTAGGAGCCAGAAAAGCAATTCTTTTAAAAGAGGCATTAAGGAAAAACCTGCAGTATCATTGTGTTTTTGATTGTTGCACACATACACACACACACACACACACACACACACACACACACACACACACACACACACACACACACACACAATTGTCTCTTGACTGTTGTTTAAGATCTACATGCAAGACTAGGTTATCAGGATATTGTAGAAAACATGTTTGAAAGCATATAGTTCAACCTCTTAGTGTAAGAAATATGGAAAAAATAAAATAATGAGAGGACAAAGGCTCAAAAAGTTGGACAGAGTTTATAGTATATTGCTCTGATAAACTCAGAAAGTTGTATGAATAACAGGATTTGTGTTAGCATGCATTTTCTGAAGGATATGAAGTTTGAAACTCAAATGTATGTTATTATTTATTAACTTCAACCATCACTGATTTGACAGAAAACCACAAATTTTGTGAGGAACAGGCCAAAAATATGAGGCAAAAATATGGACATTCTGGGAAAATCTGGACAGTTGAAAAGTATGCTTGAAAGTATAAGCACTCTGGAAATCCATGCTTGAAGTATTTTGTAAATTAAGCTGATCAGTTTAATTGGTTTAAAGCTGTATTAAGCTGTTTGTCCTTGAACCTGGAAAGGTCAGATATAATTTTGTAAAACAATTGTCTGCCTGTGGGATTATTTTCCGAGTGCAACAGTTCCTAGCCAAATACTACCGTTTTCTAAACATGCATGTTCTTTGCTGAAATAAAAAACATGCTTTCTTGATGTCTGTTAAAATGTAGCATGTTTTGTTGTACTCTGATACCATATCTCTTTATTTAAACTGAAAAAATAGGTAGAAATATTCTCTCCTGTACAAAGTATGACAGGTCACATGGATAAAAAGGCAAAATAGTCAAATACTGCACAAGTTCAAAATGGAGCTCTACATCTGCTCTTCACATCTGAAAACATAATCTAAGTATTTTCTGTAGTAGAAAGTAGGTTGTAATTCAAACTCAAGAGAAGACATGTACTACTTTGAAAAGCTCCACAGCATCTGTGCATTTATCTAGCTACTATTGTTTAAAATCTACACATAAGACTAGGTTAGCAGGCTATTATAGAAAACATACTTGAAAGCATGCGTTTCAACCTCTTAGCGTAAGAAATTTGGAAAAAAAATAATGAGAGGACAAAAGACTACAAATATGGACACTTGTTAAATATTTCTCTTACAAACAGAAAGTTGATAGAATGGCAGGTTTTGCATTCACATGATTTTTTTAAAAAACTTTTTATTGGGTTTTAAACAACAAAATCATTATAACAAAACAAAACAGTCAATGAAAACAAAACTATATACAGTGTCCATAACAGAAACATATTCTATGCATTATTATTTTTTTTCCAAAAGATCTGTAAGTTTTAACCATGGCAACTGCTAATGCGTAATATTTGATATTCTAGTATGAGCAGTTCATATTTCCCTTTTACATACATTTTTTTTTTGCTAAAGAAATAAATTCTTAAAAAGAGAGGATGCTTTTACATTTCCAATTTATGCATGAAGTTTCTGAAGGATATGAAGTCTGGAACTTAATTGTCTGCCATTATTTTCTGACTTCAGTCCCCAGTGATTTGCCAGTGATTTTCCAGAAAACCCAATTTTATGAAAAATTGACCAAAAATATGAAGCAAAATTCCGGACAGTCTGAGAAAATCTCGACAGTTAAGAGGTATGCAGGGGAGTAAGCCATCCTGCACCCAAAAGCCCTGCAAATTATATATATCAACTCTAAGACTGCACATAATTAGATAAAGGACAAATTATAATTTTCAAGAAATACCAACAACTGGCAAAAAAGACAGCGTGGTTGTTCTGAACATTCGACTAATGGATGTTCCAATATTTTTCCTTTGACCAAATAAAGGACTAGTGTAGCTATACGGGTATAGATATAGATATAGATGTAGCTATAGTCTGATATAGCTATAGATATAAATATAGATATAGCTGTAAATATAAATATAGATATAGACATAGATATAGATATAGATATATTGAATGGAGCAAGATGATTATAGGTTCCTAGGTTCATAAGTAAGTACTAGACTAGCTGCCCTCATGTTCTTTGGGGCCATTTTAAGCCTATAAGACTTCCCTTTTGATGTTTAAATTAATTTATACCATTCAGTGTTAGAGGGTCCTTATCCATGCCATTGTTGATAATTATATATTACCCCTAGTGAGAATAACTAGGATCATGCCATAGATAATGTTATGGGGTCCATGCATGGGATAAAGCTCTGCCCCATTATTAGTACAGAGGACAGCCCTGATTTAATTTTTTATTAAGCGTCCATAGATTCAAGTTGCACTTGAATATGGACAGGGATTAGTTTTGTTTTACATGGATTGTGAGTCTGTTACAGAGTAGTGGTATTCAAAGTAAGATAAACTTACCCCTCCAAACAATTCATTTGATGTTGTAGAAGAGGTTTAGATACCTGGGATGGATATTTTTTCTGCCATTTGACTTACTATTGTGTATTAAGTCAATTTGCATTGGGCTGGAGGATACCTGGTATGCCAGACAAAGGACACCTCTTAGTAGTGTGTAGGATGCAGAGTATAGTGACAGGGCTTTGAGTCCATTCTTGTAGGACATGTTGTTTAGGCTTTGTAGCTCTTAAGTAAGGTATATCTGTGGGCATTCCAATTTTGTATGTGCCTAAACACAAAAAACATACCAAATAAGACATTATGCTCAATGATTGGCCTACTGAGAGTAAAGGGGGGGTGATAATGACATCCTTAGATTGAAATGCAATCCCTTTTATTATAAGCTGTGCAATATAGATGGATTTTCTTAGAACAAATGACATATGACGGTCATAAGTTTGGTTGCCATCCACATAACTTCCCAAATCCCGAACAACTGAGTCAACTTGTATGGCTGTGCTGTCAGTGTGGTAGTTCCCAGAGGTAGATGACTTCCTGAAAGATACAATAATGCAGTTTTTTGGCATTTTGTATCAGTCCATGATTCTGGCACCAGTTATTTGTTTGGGAAAATCCTTCCTGCAGGATGGTTAAGTCATTTGGGGATTCAATGGCTGCTCCAAGCTTGCAGTTATCTGCAAAGCTGGTCAGCCAGAGCCCTTTGGTATTTAATTTTACTTCAGAGAAATAGATGCCAAACAGGAGAGGTACCAGGATCAAACCCTGGAGGACTTCATTGGTGATTCTTCTCTTTCTGGGGATAGCTTCCACTGTTTTGATGTGCTGGATCCTATCTGTGAGCCAGTCAGAAATCCAACAGGTGATATAGGGGTTTATTCCCAATTTATTTAGCTCTTCTGCTATGTCTGATTATGAAATTGTTACAAAAGATTTGGCGATGTCAACGTGTGCCATGTGAATTGTTTAACCTTCATCCATTGCTTTTGTGACCTGTTCAGCAGGTTGAGTAAGCTTGATCTGCCCTTGACAAATCCAAACTGAGACAGGTCCATTGTTTGCTGGTTCCTCACATCCTTATCGATTTATTCCATGATAATTTTTTTATACCTTTCCATATGAGGTTGTTCAGACCTCTGTAATTGCTTGAGTCTGTGGAAGATCCTCCCTTATGCAAATGAATAACTGTAGCTGTTCTCCATTCATCTAGTACAAAACCTGTATGTTGGCAGAACAATGTTGTAAATGGGGTGCCTCAATCATGCTTTATATTATTTATAATATTTAAGATGCATTCCTGGATGTTGTCAGGAACCACTGATGCAGATTTTTTAGCTTTTGAAAGCACTTGTGTGATAGAAGAAAGTCAGTCAGCTTTAGGTATATTGTGTGGGATAGTCAGACTGAGGTGAGAGAGGAGTAAAGGACACAGGGCTGAGAAGAAATAGGTGTGGATGAGACAGGATATGGCCATATATCCTAGCTCAAGTAACATGGCAGTATCTGACACACACCTCCAATTTCTGACAAGCCACACATACAAATGTACAACAAATGTACACAGACTAAACAGTGATAGTTACGTGTTGCCCAACAGCAGTAGTAAAGAGCATGACTAATGGAAGGAAACCGCTAGTTGTCAACATTGATCATCATACATAGCAGAGGCATAAGGTATACCAGTAAGAACAAATACACTACATTCAGAGGAAAATCAAGTCTCTCTGCAAGGTACACCATCAAAGAGAGCCATGCAGACAAATGTGGGGGACAGAGGTGTACACAACAGAAGGTGTCATTGGACAGGTAGGATATCATCATACAGATAAATAGCATGGAACATTACCCATAAAACACCCACTAACATGAAATCTGGGCCCATGACCTGTATGAGAATGTATCAGCACAAACATACCCAAAAACAGGAGCCGTACACTAAAACTGAAGCATCACACACAGCATTGTGTGAGATGTTTTACTACACATTAAAACTCTTACATCAGCATGAGTAATTGAAAAATATGCCAATGACTGACCAAAAAGAAAGTAAAAACAGATGTGAATCACGTCCCATGCCTGATATAGAATGTCACACATAAGGCAATGGTGAGATGCACAGGTTATTGCTACAAAATGACTCAGAGTTAAGAATATGTTCATTCAGACAGAGCATCAATGATAGTGACTACACAGCAGATGGGGAACACGCAGCAATGTTAGGGATACAGCAGCACTGTGATCCTGGCTGCCCCTGTCACATCTAGAAACACTCAGCCCATGGTGCTGTACCAAGCAGTTGGTTGTGGTGACATTATCATTTTGGAACACAGTGTGGGTAGGATATGAACTGCAATGTGTCAGTCTGGACATGACTGCTGGGTTCACAGATGAGTGACCAGCAGCAGATGCGCATGCATGTTGCAGCACAGACATTAATATTTGAAGGCCATATGTGGGTCTAATGCAAGGCTGGCTGCCTTTCCCCACTGGAGGCAATCTGTTTAGTATAGTTAGGGCACTTATTACCTGGTTAGTACTATAGTACTGCCTTAACAAGGCTTTCAACAGAGCATGCAACAGATGCTGTGCAGTGATTGCTACCATTATCTCTCCATGTTCCCTTCTAACCTTCATGTAATGCAGACAGCTCATATGCTACATGATCAGTGGCATTGGCAAGTACATCCAGGTAAGATCCATGACATTGCTGTGAACATTCTTGTGCCTGCAATAGTAGGTGGATATCCTCTGACACACATCCATGCACATCATATACACTCTCATGAGTAGTCCATTGAGCATTATTGGTCCATTTTGGGGAAGAGTCTCCATCATTACCAGACTCTACATGGTATAGTGGGTTGCAGTCATCATCATGTCTATTGTCTGATGTCCCCACAACATCAGAATGTCTGGCCACATTATTTTCCATATCAGAGGCTACACCATGATCCCCATAGCTATCCCCTTCCAGGCAGGACAATGAACCCAGTCCAGTGGCCTGTATGCCACTGGCCATGCTACCATAGGTAGGCGCTTCATATCCTACCTCAGGATCAGGGAACGGGTTACTGTAGGAGGCAGGCACTGGACATGCTAAAAAAAAAAATAGAGATTATACATGTTACATACCTTCACAGAAATCAAATGATGCAGCATAGTACTGACATAGAGGACAACTATATGACTACACTGCTAATGGTGATATCGATTTACCAGGACACTGTAGCTATGGGTGGAGCAGGGACCTGATATAACAGATAAAACATGTTGGTTACATATCAAACAAGTATGACAGTTGAGGTTAATACAAATACTAAAACCTACCTGACATGTCCTCCTCTGATTCAACCGCCAGAGATGAGGGTTGAAATGCCACTGCCATGTGAAATGATAGACATACAAACACCATTATCAAGCACATACCAAGCATCATGCAGCATTACAACTGAGATATAACCCATAGGAAATAAGATACAGCATAGGTGAGGATGATGTGCAGATTGCAGGTGTCCTAGGCAAGTGATCAAGAAGACAGTAGTCATGTAGAGCACTGATGTAATTATCAATAGCAAAATTAGCAAACAGATACACTGCCCTACCAGGTACATCCTCTATGTTTCTTGCACATATCATCTGTCATAATATGAATCCTGTAGTATAAGTATAAGAAAGCACACAACATCAACTTGTTAGTATGCCCCACAGTTATGGCACAAGGCAGTGGAACACAACAACTATGCATCACACTAGCAGTATATGGAGACATTTACATGACATCATTTGTTGTGGCTGCGCAGATATTGAGTGACCAATGCAACTGAAAAATGCACCATCATACATGTTGCTGAGAATGTTATGTATGTACTGTGTTGGTAGGATAACAGGCTGTAACAATTATGTTGTGCACCCACATCAGGTGTGTTTTCACATTCATGGCATACTTTTGTTGCTGGAACACAGATGTAACAATATTGCACTGATACTGAATTTATCTTCTTTAATGAGAAATGTATGCTGCAGTGTTTGTGATGGTAAAATATACCTTTATGTCCTGGAACACCTGCTTCAGTATATTTCCCTGGTATTCAAAGATCCCAATAGCGGGCATGATATGAGGCCTGGAACATTGTTATCTCATGAGCAGGGAGGCCAGTTTGGCCCACCTCCAGTGGCATTCTCCACCCTCTCAGCAGTGGAGTCTGTTGGCTACATAGAGGATCATGTCAGACTAACATGACTGACAGACCTCCATGGATCTACTGTGACCACCCATAACACTGATCATGTTTGTAAGGTCTCTCCACACTATCATCCATTCATTCAAGTGGGTTGTTGCCATACTGATACAGAGGCTTGGTTATTATTTCATTCTCTCCGTGTGAGACATTGTCTCCCCTATTTCTGATTGACATCTGAAAGACAATGTGATATGCACATCTTAGACTTTATATAGTAGTTCACATATCAACATGATAATGTTAAAAGCATATGTCAATTGAGTTGCTCACTTCTCATTTACAATGCTAGCTATTCAAAACAATATGTGTCATGTACACCACTGTTATGTACAGATAATCTGAATGGAAATGAAAACATTTATCTGATTATGTAATACGAAAGGCTAACAACATCAGCACATCTACCAATCCATTTTGCAAAGTTTATAGGTGGGATTTGAACTTATGTCAGTGGATATTACAACAACAAAGGGCAAAACACATAAGCAATGTGCCACAAACCTAGGGTTATTGCAAGTGTGTTGCCACAATTACTTGCACATCCAAACTGAAAGAGCATATGTACAAAAAATGAAGGATGTATTTCATATACCAGCACAATCAGTGACACACATCATATAAAATGTTACTGTCATTCTATGGTACTCAACACACATACAATAATTTATATAGAAACAATGAAGAAAAAAGTCAACATATTAAAATGAACTGTTATGCAGTCATGGCTATAAACTGGCACAAGAAACAGTGAGCATTTAGAGCCATCATCATGTTTTCTGTATCAGACTGTATGCACTAACAACGACTACTATATATATATAAGCATCAGGGAGTATCTGCAAATTAGTCACTGAACATATGACTTGGGAGACTCTCATAATTTAAGTGTTTCTGTAAATATACCACAGACTTTACAGGTTAGTCAGAAATAATTATAGATATATTGTAATTCCTTCTGTAACTGTAGTTCATGGGGATGTTTCCTTTTCATCCATACAGCTGCATATGAGGAAAATCTCCTTGTCACTGACATTTACCCATCTGTATGCATACCATTCAATCCTACCCCTCCTTTATGTAACAGACAGATTATAAAATAGACAATTTAAAAAAATACATGAAAACATGTATCATTTGATTTATACAGAATAATGATAACAAAGGTATTTGATATAGCAATCTACACCACCGCAACAAAGCCATCTGGTGATAGCTTATGTTTTCAATCTAGCTGTGAATCAGCTGTACCTTAAAGTGAGTTTAGCTATGTGCACACAACTTTTAGGTACCATTTGCATCATACATAATTAATAAGGTGCATTAACATTCATTGTTTGGTATCCCATTTGCAAACATCCACGTAAGTTCTGGAAACTCAGTGCATTGACTAATAGCTCACTGCAAGTGCAAGGTGCCCACCACAACTACCCAATAGGTATAACTTAACAGGAATATCTGTAACATGTACCTGATGCCCTCCAATAGTCTGCTTCCAATCAATATGCACCAACCTGAAAATGCAATATTGATTCATTTACTGCTCATACCATTGCTAACTGTGAGCTGAGTGGGATCTCAGCATTGCTTGGAAGTTATTTTTCATCAACTTACACTAATAAGCATGTCGACAGGAGAAGGGTTTAATGTGTCCGAGCACTAGACTGGACAGAGGAAAAGACCATCAAGATGCAAACTGTCTATGCCAGATATGAGCAGAGGATGCAAGCACCCCCAAGTGACTTCACAATAATTAATGTATGGAACCAGATTGCTAGGAAACACCACAGATTTACAGAAATCTACCGAACTGGCTTGCAGGTCCTCCACCACTATTATGACTAACATCAATGGGACACAGAAGTCTGACACCAGTTAGCAGATGCCTACACTGTAACACCTACATTGTCTTATATGCATTTATTAAGCATTTCTGTTTCTGTGACTGTGTCAAGTGTATACTGTGGCTATCTGTATTCATAATAGCAATGCAAATGTAGCAATTTAAAGTTGCCATTAGTATATCATCACATTCTGAGGCTGTTCACAACTGTAAGGGCCAGTGTACACATTATGCAGGACCATTGATTATGACTGTATATTTATACGGACTTACCATGTACAACTATTACTGTTATTTCATATAATGAGGTGCAGTCTGTCATGTAGCTGAAATCGTTAAGCAGTATTGCAAGGATACTGCTGTTCTCCTATTTGTGGGTTCAAATCCCTTCATAACCAATTTTTGAATATACTGGAGGTTATTTATGTAACATTGCACATCATATATGGAAAACCTATGGATGTTTGGTAACTTATACAGTATAGATTTTACACATTTAACATGGTTGCGGTTCATTGATGTCTATAGCACTTAGACCGCAAATGACTACATGATTTTCTGTCATCTGCAAATCTTCTAGAAGCATCATACAGTATACATCTGTATGTCTGAATACTAAGTAATACACACATTAGTAAGCACTACATTATAGAAAGTGCAAACTTATTTTAATACCCATGGTTCTTCTAATCACTTTCATGTATGTAAGACCAATGCAAGTCTGCATGGCTGAAATCTGACTGAGTTTGGTAAACACAATCCAAGTTTATGAAGTGTGGATCCATAATCCTTATTCTGTCTAATGGTTGTAGATTTAGCAATGCACGTGGAGATGTGCAGTATTGAATCATACAGTTGCACACAGATAGCATTAATGACTTATTATTTTTCAAAATTACCTTCTAATATTTATTTTTGAAACCTATGACAGTTAAACTCTGTGTGCTGACACATGCTAATTTTGTAAGGTGGATAAATGTGTAACCATTTGAAATATCAGGATCCACTACAGTGAGTCCTGAAACACAGAGACTCAATGGCCTATAGATCGGACATGTATATACCAAGTCCAAGATGCCATTTCTAGAGTTCACACTTCTCCTGTATTTTTGGTATTTTCTCTCAGCTTTTTGGCATTTGGTATTTCAAGTGCCAACATTTCAGTAAGGAGCAAGATAAATGTATATTCCATCATTATTCCATTGAGTTTTTCAACATTAAAGGAAGTGTGATGCCAATTAGCTCAAATGGTTAAGTGACAGGGTAATGCAGATGTTTATGTTTCATGAATATGTATGGGTTCATTGTTTCCTGTTCTAGATGATATCTTTGCAGTTTGGGATTTCCTATTTAACATCGGATATGGAGAGCTATACTTGGTTAGTAAGCTATACATTACAGATTTTCATGCATTTAGCATGGTTGTGGTGCACACTGAGGTCTAGAGTTTTTAGTTTGTGGATGAATACGGATATCTCCGTTATCTGCAAACTTTCTAGAATCTTTATACTTCTGTTAATGGAAAAACAACAAAAATGCAGCAAAAACACAGCAAGTGGATAAACAAGCCAATATTTTAGTAAAAAATGATGAGCGCTTTCGCAAAACCACTTTTGCTTCTTCAGATTATACTCAACAACTAAAACACCATGAACAAAATACAAAGATACTATTACCCTAGAACACCCCATCCAATAGACACACATACAATTATGGTTACTAAGTAACTGATTACTTGATACTAGTACAATTCAAAGGCTAAGCATAATTAAGTCATAAGCAGCCTGTCTACTTTAAAGGGTATTTTTACAAACATACCTCTTTACATGACAGAAAACATACAATGCAATAAAATTCTACAACATTTTTTAAAACTTTTTAAAACTTATTTCTTCAACCTTCTGGATTTTAAGGCTGGTTGTATAGAAACATAATCATTCAAGCCATAGTCCTGATGTGCTCTCAGTCTAAATATCCATCTCAAATCTGCCTGTTCTGTAGCATTGGTCAAGTCCCCTCTCCTAACACTAAGGGGGTATAACTTTTATCACTGAGAACATAAAAATATGTTTTGCTCCTTCCTCAATCATATCATTAGCAATAGCACTGTAGGTAAAACCCCTACGTGCACAGTACAGATGGTCTCTCATTCTCTCCTTAAACGCCTATTTGTTTTACCTATGTAAAACTGATTGCAGACTGTGCATAGGGCAACATACACTAAGTTCTTTGTATTACAGTCAGCCTTTGCCCTAACTTTATATGTTTTTCCAACAGTGTGTGGATGTACAAATATTGTTGACTCATTGATTAAATGACAACAAGAGCAAGCTCCACATTTCTTCATGCCAACCTCACCTATTTTATCTAATGTCTCTCCACCATTCCTAGGATAACAAAGCTTATGTTTCAAAGACTGTTTATCCTTGAAACCAAAAACTGGACTGTGCCCCAGAAATTGGGCTATAGCTGGTTCCACTTGTAACACATGCCACTGTTTCCGTATTATATTCCTAATACCCTGATCATCTGTAGAATAGGTAAGTGAAAATAGTATCCCTTTACTTAAGCTATCCTTCTTACGATTACATGTATCATCATCTTCTTTCGGCTGTTCCTGTTAGGGGTCCCCACAGCAGATCATCTGTTTCCATTTCTTCCTGTCCTCTGCATCTTGCTCTGTCACACCAACCACCTGCATGTCCTCTCTCACCACATACATAAACCTTATCTTAGGCCTTCCTCTTTTCCTGTTACCTTGTAGCTTCATCCTTAGTGTCTTTTTCCCAATATACTCAGCATCCCTCCTCAGCACATGTCCAAACCAACGTAATATTGCCTCTTTGGCTGTTTCCAAACCTTCCAATCTGGGCTGACCCTCTAATATACTTATTTCTAATCCTGTTGACCCTCGTCACACCCAGTGCAAATCTTAACATCTTTAACTCTGTCACATCCAGCTCTAACTCCTTTCTTTTTGTCAATGCCACTGTCTCCAGCCCCTATAACATAGCTGGTCTCACTACCTTCTTGCAGACCTTCCCTTTCACTCTTACTTGTAATCGTCTGTCACAAATCACTCATGACACTATTCTCCACCCACTCCATCCTGCTTGTACTCTCTTCTTCACCTCTCTTCCACACTCACCATTACTCTGAACTATTGATCCCAAGTATTTAAACTTATCCACCTTCGCCACCTTCTCCACTGCTACTCCTTGCATCCTCACCATTCCTCTATTCTCCCTCTCATTTACACACATATATTCTGTCTTAGTCCTGTTGACTTTCATTCCTCTTCTCTCTAGAGCATATCTCCATCTCTCCAGGGTCTCCTCCACCTGTTCCCTACTCTCACTACAGATCACATTGTCATCTGCAAACATCATAGTCCATGGGGACTCCTGTCTGATCTCGTCTGTCAACCTGTCCATCACCATTGCAAATAAGAAAGGGCTCAGAGCTGATCCTTGATGTAATTACACCTCCTCCTTAAACGCAACCATCACTCCCACCGCGGACCTCGCCACTGTCACACTACCCTCGTACATATCCTGTACCACTCTTACATACTTCTCTGATACTCCCGACTTCCTCATACAATACCACAACTCCTCTCTAGGCACCCTGTCATATGCTTTCTCTAAGTCTACAAAAACACAATGCAACTCCTTCTGACCTTCTCTGTACTTCTCCATCAACAATCTCAGAGCAAACATTGCATCTGTAGTGCTCTTTCCAGGCATGAAACCATACTGCTGATCACTAATCATCATGTCCTTTCTTAACCTAGCTTCCACTACTCTTTCCCATAACTTCATGCTGTGACTGATCAGCTTAATCCCTCTGTAGTTACTACAGCTCTGCACATCACTCTTATTCTTAAAAATCAGTACAAAAACACTTTTTCTGCATTTCTCAGGCATCCTCTCACTTTCCAAGATTTCATTAAACAATCTGGTTAAAACTTCCACTGCCATTTCACTTAAACACCCCCATGCTTCCACAGGTATGTCACTGGACCAACAGCCTTTCCATTCTTCATTGTCTTCATAGTTATCCTTAATTCCTCCTTGCTAATCCATTGCACATCATGATTCACTATCCCCACATCATCCAACCTTCTTTCCCTCTCATTCTCTTCATTCATCAGCCCCTCAAAGTACTCTTTCCATCTGCTCAACACACTCTCCTCACTTGTGAGTATGTTTCCCTCATTATCCTTTACCACCCTTACCTGCTGCACATCTTTACTAGCTCAGTCCCTCTGTCTAGCCAATCAGTACAGGTCCTTTTCTCCCTCCTTAGTGCCCAAACCTTTCATACATCTCTTCATATACCTTATCCTTAGCCTTTGCCACATCTGTTTGCCATGCACCTCATCTCCTTATACTCCTGCCTACTTTCTTCATCTTTCTGACAATCCCACTTCTTCTTTGCCAACCTCTTTCTCTGTATACTCTCCTGTATTTCCTCATTCCACCACCATGTCTCCTTGTCATCCTTCCTCTGTCCAGATGTCATACCAAGCACCTTTCTAGCCATCTCCCTTACTATCTCTGTTGTAGTTATCCAGCTATTTAGTAACTCTTCAATGCCACCCAGTGCCTGTCTTAACTCTTCCATGAACTCCACCTCACAATTAACCTTTTTCAATTTCCACCATTTGATCCTTGGTGCTGCCCTCACACTCCTCCTCCTCTTCTTGATCACCAACGTCATCCTACAAACCACCATGCCACCAACTTACAGTCTCCAATCTCCTTCAAACTGGCCCTCCTACATAAGATATAATCCACCTGTGTGCATCTTCCTCCATTCTTGTATGTCACCCTATGCTCCTCCCTCTTGATAAAATACGTATTCACCACAGCCATGTCCATCCTTTTCACAAAATCCACTACCATCTGACCTTCTGCATTCCTTTGCTTAACACCATACCTACCCATCATTTCCTCATCCCCTCTGTTCCCTTCACCAACATTCCCATTGAAGTCTGCTCCAATCACCACTCTCTCACCCTTGGGTACAGTCATTACCACTTCATCCAACTCACTCCAAAATTTTTCTTTCTCATCCATCGCACACCCAACTTGTGGAGCATATGCACTAACAACATTCATCATTACACCATCAATTTCCAGCTTCATAAACATCACTCTATCCGACACTCTTTTCACTGCCAAAACACTCTTAGCATACTGTTTCTTCAGGATAACTCCTACACCATTTCTCCTCCCATCCACAACATGATAAAACAATTTGAACCCACCTCCAATACACCTAGACTTACTCCTCTTCCATCTGGTTTCTTGCACATACAGTATACCAACCTTCCTTCTGTCCATCATATCAGCTAGATCTCTCCCTATCTCCCTATACTAGTCATACTGCCAACATTCAAAGATCCGACCCTCACTACCACAGTCCTAGCCTTTCTCCTATCTTCCTGCCTTACGATTACATTTATGTGGTAATGAAAAATAAGGTTTTCCCAGGCTATTCCTGCCCCCTTTAACTTCATCATGTACTAATGTAATGTCCATTTCCTTATAGCCTCTTATTAAAAACTGCTTCTTAACAATGTCTAACATCTCTTCTAGTAGTGAGCCTGCTGTTCCTTAATGTTTGTTCCTTCAAAATATTTTTTAAAAACATGCTTAGGATGCATGCTTTCATAATGTAAATAAGTTGGGTGATAGCATTCCTTTAGATATAATAGAGTATACAAGATGCCAGTATCATCCCTACTAATCTGGACATCCAAAAAAATCAATGTCGGAATCTGAAATGGTAGACATAAATTCTAAAAAGTTGCAGCTTGTATTTAAATAATTCACAAAGGCACTTAGTTCTGTCTTTGTTCCCTGCCAAAGCAGATAAAGGTCATCAACAAATCTACTATAAAAGGAAAAAGTCTACGATAAAAGGAAACAAGTTCCCTTCCAGGCTGTGCACCTAATAGGTGTTTTTCCTCCCAGCAGGTCATGACAAAATCGGCATAGCTATTGGCACATGATGTGCCCATAGATACACCAGAGTTTTGCCTATAGTAAATATTATCAAACACAAACACATTATATTCGAGCACTAGTTCCAAAAGATAGCAGATGAAATATATTTGTTTAGTTGCTAATACACTTTTATCAAGCAAGATACTTCTAACCATCTGAATCCCTTCCAAATGAGGTATTGCTGTAAACAGTGATTTCACATCTAAAGTCGCCATAAATAGAGTCTTCATTGATGTTTTACCTTGTTTAAACATAGAAAGATCTTGCAAAAAGTGTTTAGTATCTCTAAGTACCATGTCACATTTATCAAGAATATGTCTGAGTTGTTTTTCTACATATAAAGACAAGGGTTCCTTTAACTATCCCCTCCCTCCACAATGGGTCTGAAGGGGGATGTCAGCGGATTTTTATTTACTTTAGGCATCCCGTTTAGGCTTGGTATCAAGGGATTTTCAACCACAAAGTACTGCAAAAGTTCCCTTGACATAAGGGCCATATTTAAACACTCTGTTAATGCCCTCAGCATCTCTTCCTGCAAGCATTCTATATCACCTAAGCTCACAGGGCTATATGTTTTCTCATCTAGTAGCATAGCATTCATGGTGTCAAAATAATAAGCTTTATCCATAATAACCACCGAGCCACCCTTGTTTGCTGGTCTGATCACTATATTAGGTTCTCGTTGTAAAGACGGCAGTGCTTGCCATTCATCAAAAGTAATTATTATAACTCTGCTTGCCATTTCCCAATAGCTTATGTACGTCATCTTCACATAGTCTAGTCAATACATGTAAGACAGGATGGCTCGGTGGTATATACTGGCTAGGTTTCTTAAACACTGCACAAGGTGGTGACAACTGATTTGATCTCATCATTGTTCATGTTGAGCATTACCCAGGGATTTATCTGCTTCCTGCTTATGTACAAGCTGACATTCCTGTCATTACTTATATATGTATCACTATTTACATTGTATTCCATGTCATTGGTGTGTATGTGTGCTGAAACTTCTTTCTGATTGGTTCATGTTATTCCATTGCATGTCACACATATACTTTGTATACCTGATAACCCATCTATGTTCCCTCTCACGTGGCATTTGTGTTTGATATTTGGATTCCATTTTGCCTGTGTTTGTGTAATGTGCACTTATTTGTGTATTATGCAGCCATATTAATGCTTTGCTATTGCACTGCTGTTTGGCACTGTGTTTGGTTGGTTGTTTTCTTTTTACATATAGAGTTGAAGTTCTAGTCTGCCCTCTGCTTGTCTTCATCTGCACTTGCTCATCCTTTATGTTGCCTGACTTGTACTGCTGGTAGCCTGGTAAATGATTGTATTTAGTATCCATTGTGTACTATAATGACTGCACTCCCCATTTAGTGTTCTCCAGCACAGAATTACAATCAGTCATACACATTCTGATATGACTATCACATAGTTTTCAACATCTCTGCACTGATTTCTGCATTGGTACATATGTATTTTTGTGCTGCATGATTTTCTAACATCTCTGTGATGGTTTTTGTATTGGTACATATGTAGTTTTGTGCTGCAACATTTTCTAACATCTCTGCACTGATGTCTGCATTGGTACATATGTATTTTTGTGTTGCATAATTTTCTAACATTTCTGAAATGGTTTTTGCATTGGTACATATGTATTTTTGAAGTGCACCATGGTTGGTATGCACCCCTACACTGTATGTCTATTTTCCTTCACCCGTGTTGTATAGTCTGTTTGTGTGCTATCTGTGTACCTTACCACTACTTTTTATGTATTTCATTCCTTTCTCTGTCATGTTGTAATATTTGTGTATACCTGCTTTTTTGCCCTCTTCCTCTTTCCATGTCTTTGCCATTCCTTTTATTCTCCAAAAAGAGGCCTATTCCCACCCAAAAAAAAAAATTGCCCATGCATCTCTGCCTTTCACCCTGAACTTCCTATTCCATCATACCTCTTGTGTGCCTTTCTTCTTCACTCGGCCTGTGTGAGATATTTGTGTTCCCCACATGTGTCATACACCAATCTTTTGCTACTCTTAGCTATGGTGAAGTGGCTGTGATTACCCTTCACCTTAATTAATTTTTTATTAGATTTGTTTCAGATACATCACAAACTGCAAGTCATAACGGGTGTATTTATATATGTCCATCTATGATTTAAAGTGATATTCATAATTGTTTGGCAATAATTATCTCTATTCAGACAGACTGATACTCATTTTTTTTCACTTATTATTGTAGGTTTCATTAAGGTTGTATAATTTGAATAACTTTTCTTGGCATACAGCATTGAATTGACTGCATGAGGGTGTGTTGACTTTGCTGTTTATGTTTGCTTTGCAATGAGTTATTCTCTGTACAGTGAGTCATATTTCCATAAAACTTCATTAGCCAAAAATCTTTATGTGGAGCTTGGGACACTCATCCTGATTCCATGAAGTTTATGGTATCTGACCTCTTGATTTTACACAAGTCTGAGTTAGATTATCACTTCCAGGTTAGACAACATGGAAAGAAGGATAACAAATGAAAGCCATGTCAATCAAATTCCTTGATCTCTGAGATAATATCACTGTACATTATCAAACAATGTAATACAAGTATTTTTAATGAATTTCTCTACATCTGTGCATTTGTAATAATATTTTTAGAGATATACCAATAACATGAATGTTAACACACAGTAATATTTAGCATAAAATTTTCTGTAACTTCAGTGTATCTTTACTAAAGTATTCGTTGGAGTAATTAATGTCAAATGTGTAGGTTTCTTGTAAATAGTATGTACATGCGGTCCAATTAATTTCTCTTTGTGACTCAAATGTAAGGCCTGCTAGGTTCAACTCTTATTTGCCATTAACATGCAAATACTACATAATTTATTGCTTTCCTTTCTAGGTGAAGATTTTATAATTATTTTTGTTTGTTTGTTTTTAAGGTGAAGATATATTAAAACAGCTTTCTGCTAAATTGCTTGTTTCCAGAGGTGTAGCTAGCTATCCTGGGACCTGATACCATCCCTGATTTGGCAACCCTGAAGTTTAATTTGAGGACCAACAAAAAAAAAATTCCATTTCTGATATGACATTTTTTAGTAAGGAGCAAGCCAGGTCTGTTCTACCCCCACAGAAAAAAAAGAAAGCTCAGCTCTTTCTTTTTAAACTGTAGCAAGCTATTTGCTGCATTTGTAACAAGCAGCTACCATAGTTTTTTCCTCACATGGAGTGCTAAAGCGCTTCAGTGCAGACACCTAAGACCAGTGAGTTCCTGCCTCCAAACAATTTCTCCTTAGGATGGATGCCCCATTTATCCTACTCTACCAACATTATCGCTTGCTGCTTTTACTCATATCTGTAAGATGAG
Organism: Protopterus annectens; assembly: GCF_019279795.1. NCBI lineage: Eukaryota > Metazoa > Chordata > Ceratodontiformes > Protopteridae > Protopterus > Protopterus annectens. The sequence goes on along the minus strand of NC_056732.1, from coordinate 1,205,421,666 downwards.
AAGGTATTGTTGTACTCAATAGGCCTGCATATGAAATTGGTCCCCAGAGATTAGTACACTACCCTGCAAACAAACTTAAATAAATAAATAAAAAGTAATTATATAATGTGAAGTCCTTTCTCCTTTCTATAATTTAACAAATGAAATGGCCCACAGGCATTGCTGTATCAACTTTGCTTACATAGGTCTCATTGTGATTTTTGTTGGTGAGGGGCGGGTTCATGATTACTTTAACTATGATAAGGTAATTCACGCAGCTATTAAAAATAAGTTAATGGAAAAAGGTACTGCCACTTTGACACTCTTAAATATGATGCCTTAACTGTGATTGTTGCATCTGTTAAGACTACAAAAAGTGACAGCTTCTCTTAAGTTTGGCAATTGTAGAGGCCAGTGCTGAATTAGCAAACTACATAAGTTGTCATTTTTAATGTCAGGCATGCACATGATGTTTAGAATTAATACTGGGGTATCTTAATCAAAATATTCTGTCTTATATCTAAAACAAGGTAGCATAGTGGCTGTCACTTAGAACAGCCAGACAATATATATAATTTGACAGCATGCATCCTTAGGGTGGTGTGGAGTTAGAACCTGTCTCAGCATGCAGTTGATACAAGGTATCAAATCTCATGCTGAACAGGATGGCAAGCCATCACAGAACTTGCATGTACATGTACACACACACACTCGCGTGTATACACACACACACACACACACACACACACACACACACACACACACACACACACACACACGCAAAGAGACATTGAGAGTCTGCACATAAGACTCCATCCTCAGCCAAGAATCATGCTGGCAACCTATGTACTGTGAGAAGGCAGCAATAGCTGCTTCATCATTATGATGCACCAAACATCCATCTGCTTGACAGTAGACTGTCTGGTTATTAGTCATTCACTTACTGTGATTCTTTATGGACAACAGACAAAGTTGTCTGGACTTTTTTAAGCAACCAGTGTTGGAATGACAGTGTTTATGTGATTCAGACTTGATATTTCCTAGCTCATACAACTGAGATAGTAAAGCATGCTAGCATTTTTTTCTTTTTAATAGCTACTGCCAGAAGTCTGAGCAAATACAATTCTAATTCTCTTGTTCAGCCTAGTTTTCAAAACCAGGCACATATAGTAGTAAAATCTGGTTTTGATTAATTTTGCTTTACCATAATGCTAGATCTTCATTCTGGTTTATGAAACTAAACATACATCCAAAAATATCAGGAGATTTGAAAAAAAAAACATTGTTAAACAAAAATATATCTTGTGTTGAGCTCAGTGGTAGATATATAGACTACCTGATAGGAAAGAACGGGAAAAGGTTACATTAAATAGCATTGTGTGTTACCCAAGCAACAGCATCTTTCAAATATTATTTATTTGTACAATTGTGTCCTAATTAGACACACTTTTCTGAGCTGGTTTTAGTCAACAGTTACTGCAACAATTAATATGATGAATAGCGCACAAGTATGTTGTGTTAACCTTTGGTACAAAGCAATGATTCATACCTCTCATGCAAGCAACTGTAATTATTAAGTAATTTAAGTTCTGTGGCCTAACTAAAGTCTATAAAATGACTATTATTGGACATTTTTGCCATAATTTCATAAGCAGTGATCTGCCATTATAACAGACTTTTTTTAATTTATCTAAGTTTGTTTACTGAAGCAGTACACTGATTACAGTAGCCATTTGCTGGCCCAGTCCAAGTGAAGAAATTCACAAAAAAATAAAGCTGTCTAACTCATAGATACACGTTTTAAATAAGTTAAGATTTTTTTTAGTATTGTTTTCATAAATAAAGGCACTCTTTAAATAGCTGATGCAATGATTTACTCAAGTTACACAAATGCTATGAAAAAGTGTAAATAAACATATGTTACCCTAACAACCGTTTAGTTGTTTCTGTGCATCTCCTGGCACATACTGCAGTGCATACAATAAACTAGACTACCCTGTAGCCTAGAAAATTATCTTATTCATACTTTTTCTACAGCAGATATATTAGAAAGTACAATGATTGCAAGCTGCAATCATTATACACACCCCCCCGGATTCACGAATACTCCGTGTAAGACTAAATAAGACTTACTCGGAAACTGCAGTTGAACGGTATGATGTCAGCATGCCATGCATATTCATGAGGGCACGCTGACTCCACCCCAAGTCTAACACGGACCATCCAGGAAGGCAGGGGGCATGGCTGACTGCCGAGCAGTCCAAAGGTCCACGCCCCTGCAAGTGTCTGAATTGTGAAATGTCAATACACATGAGCGAGTCCGCTCAAATGTCTACATACCCAACACTACACTCCCTCACATTGTAAACCCCAGGTACAGTTATAAAATGTAAAACTTTTAATTATTTTTCTTATAATTCCCGATATAGCTGCCTGTATTTGCATGTGTTTGCGCGGGTGTGCCCATTGCTTAGTTACAGTTAGCAATTTCGACATTGAAGAGCATAATAAGAAATGTTTATGCAAATGAATCCAAATAGCAATAGCATAGTGGTAGAGCCTTTGCACAAACAGGAGGCATTCACGGTTCGAGTCCCACCACTCCCCTTTCTATTTTATGTTTTAAATTAGTATATGAAATAATTCCTGACATATATGAATAAAATTTTACTAAAAAGCATTGAAATGGCCTATGTATTAGTGAACAAAATGTATATATAGAAATGTAAGAAGGATCTTGACATATAAATACCCGTAGCTAAGCAGTGCTTTACCCAGCGCAATATAGTTGCCCATAGTTAAGCAGCGCTTTACCCAGCGCAATATAGTTGCCCGTAGTTAAGCAGCGCTTTACCCAGTGCAATATAGTTTCCCGTAGTTAAGCAGCGCTTTACCCAGTGCAATATAGTTGCTCATAGCTAAGCAGTGCTTTACCCAGCGCAACAGGTTTGCGTGGAGCTGCGCACCACACTAACCAGCGCACCATAGGACAACGTGGAGCAATGTAGAGCAAAATTGCCTAAACACAGCCACACCCCCTAACCTGTCTGGACAGTAGTAAAATAAAAAGCAATGACAAGCTTCGAACCCGGGACACTGTGCACCATAATGAAAGTACTGAGCCACTAAGCCATGACGGCTTAGGACAAACATCCACTGCTAACATAAATATACTTATAAATGGTAGTTTAACCATTGCTAAGCAGGTCTGCAGTCAGCCGAGAAATTTCAAAAACGACCAATCACAAAAAAGTGTGGGAAATGCGGCATATTTAAGCTCCATAGGCGGGAATACTCGCCATAACTGATTGTAGCTCCCATCTGCAGTTAGACTGGCTGGTGCTGGAGAAGATACTCGCTTTCAAGCGCAACGCTGGGGCATCAAGGAGTCAAAATACATGGTTTGGCTCCTTGTCCACCGTCATGAGTCTAGACTCCTGCAGGGCCAGTTCCAAGGGACGGAGTACAAAGCAGAGGCTTGGAACCGGTTAGCTCATGATCTCACCAGTGCCACAGGCATCCGGCAGACTGGTGAGCAGGTCCGTCACCACCGTGCAGACCTGAAGAGATGGAAGCAGGACCTACTGAATCAATGGATACAGGAGGCCCGTCACATGCAAGATGCCCCACTATTGAGTAGGTAGCCATGGAATGCAGTATGTAAGACATGCTAATTTATTCTATATAATGTATAGGTATAGCTCAATATCCCTTCATTTACTTCACAGCTGCAGGTGTCCGTGCTGCAAATCAGCAAGCCTATGCAGATAGGCTGCAAAGGCTGTGCCACCAGGCAGGTTAGTAATTATTTTGCATGTATTGTTATATAAAATATTTGAGAGAGCCTGAAAAAAGTGTTGTAGCCCAATAATACAGCCATAAAATGCCATGAATAATTTCTCTGCATGTACTGTTTTATAAAATAATTCAGAAAGCCAGAAAAAGAGTGTAGTAATCCATTAATAAAGGTAAAATAAGTCTGGAATAATATCTCTGCATGTACTGTCATATAAAATAAGTGAACGAGCCTGAAAAAGAGTGTTGTAACCTATTAATAAAGGTATAATATGTCTTGAATAAGTCTTCCGTATGCACTGTAATATCAAATGAAGGAGAGAGTCTGTAGAAAAGTGTGTAATGTAATTAATAAAGGTATAATACTTGGAGTGTGTCTGTGTCACTTGCTTTGAAATGTTGTTGTACCCTTGCATTATATAAATAGTACTGTTGCATTAAGTGCTGTCAACCCACAGTTAGGCAGTCCCATATAAAGTGGATGAAGGAAGTGCCAGTAGCTGTGAAGCATATATACAGTCCTCAACAGTCAGTTAATGGCTGACATGCATAGGTAAATCTGGCACACGAGTAGCTTGTCAATGTGTTCCCCAGAAATGTGAGTGTGCTACATGAAATGTAGGGTTCTGTAGAAATTTAACTGAAAATGTCACGTGAACACATCCAGATATGTAGATACATAAATATAAATAAAAAATGAAACTATATAGCAGTAACATCTGCATCTTGGACTGTTAGTATGTCAGATATAGGTCAGGTATATAATGAACTAGCCAAACCCATTACACAACCTAATGCATGTTGTCTAGTGTTATAATACATGTAGGGGATATACACCTGCAGTCAATAGGAATGTAGTGTAGACTAAAAGTACTTATAAGATGTTAATGGAGGTTTCTTTTTATACCGTACTCTATGTGCATAAACAATGCAATTCCACACCTCAATGGGTATGTCTAATCTCAAAACATTTGTTGGGACATATGTCCTATTGTTCTATAAATATCTGCATTTACTTTGATGCATGTGCCCTGTTCAAACATTACAATCTTGGTGTCAGCATGCCTGCATGCTGTTGTAATGTCCACTGTCATTCAATATATGCATGTGTTATGCTTGCTGTTCAACTGTTGGAACCCTGGTGTGTTAGGTTAATGGGAATATTACTGCATGCTGTTACAACTAATTCGGAATGCTGTTGTCTATGCTGTAACTAAACACACCTAATCACAGAACGTATGGGAAGGCCGGTCCCAGAGGACCCACCTGTCCTTCCTCAGCTGGTGATTGCACCTGGCACCAGCAGGTCCGGTGCCCAGCCTGGGCTCCCCTCCTCCGTTGGTCCTGTGTCACCTTCGGGTGAAAGCACTGCAGGGGATGGGGCTCATCCCCCCTGCAAGCATGGACAGAGAAGGGCCACCTGTCACCCTCCAAACGGTCTGGGTTGTGGTGCGTAGGGAGATCCAGTGTTTAGTCGCTGATCCCCTATGCCAGCTTGAGGTGAGAGTGGCGCGACTCATGAGTGAGCCTGCCCCTCCTATGCAGACCCCAGCTCAGCCACCCTCGGGGCTGTGAAGGTGCAGTGGTGATTGCCCATGGGTGGGGATCTCAGTTCCACTGTTACCATCTGTGGGCTCATGGGCTTGCGATTTCCAAACATCCGTACCCGTCAATTGTGTTCACCCACCCCATGTGTCATACTCCGCCCCTGTATGCGTCTTGTTTGTCTTGTCTGTTTACCTCCCCAGCCTACCTCCCCAAATATACCTACTTCCTCTACCTCACAGTCCACTCTCACCTGAAAAAAAGGAAAAAAAGGGCAATCTGTTCCCATAAAAAAATTACGCCCCATACATAGCTGCCCATTTCGCACACATGTCTGCTGGACATGTAAACTGATAATTAAAATTGGCAGTACAACATACTTTGTTGTCCTCACCCCTCTCTCAGGGGTGGAAGGTTTCAAATTTCACTCCAAATATGTAACATATGCACAGCTGTTGCTGGTAAAGAAATGGGCAGCTATGGACCTTCCCTACACCCATCCTGCACATCCCGAGCTGGTTTCCCCAATGTCTTTCCCTCTTTGTGTCCCCTTTTTCACTACTTTCCTATCTCCCCATTTTCTTTTCTTTCAAAGAAATTAGCGCGGGGGTTAGCGGGAGTAAGCACTTTTAAGCAGTAGTTAGTGGGTTTGAGCGAGTGTGCGCATGTGTGTGCTTCGCTAAGCATCACTAAGCATTGTGCAAATTTGTGCAAACCCGCTTACAACTGCTTAAAAGTGCCTTAGCCACTCTGTATGTCAGAGCCCTTGTTCTGCTCAGCAGCATAATAAAACACTTCTGTCAGTCTCAAACCCCAGACCTTGGACACACTTGACTGCATGAAGTACCATTAAGCCACAGCAGATATACAATAACTTGGTGCTGAAATAAATATATCATGCAATACAATGAGTGAATGTAAAGGAAAAATAGGAAGGCCATAACACAAAGCTTGTTCTGTGGATCTTTACCAGCAATTGCTGTGGAATTGCATTACATGACTGTGATAAGAGAAGCAGGCATTCTAGCAGCAAATAATGTTATAGAGGCACTTTACAACCCCCAATTAGTATCATAGCAGGACAAACACTGGCATATCTGATTAGGGCAGAGGTCATACTTCCGAACTGTGACTACTTTTCAGGGATGTCCCTGATTGTGAAACATATTTTAGCTGGGTCCCTCTGAATCCCTCTGAAAAGTACTGACGTTAGTCAGAAAGGTGGGGTATTACACAATGAATAATAACAATAATAACAGTAGACACCACTTGTACTTCATAAAAGGTGTACTAATCCATATGCACTGCTTCACTCAAGTCTACACTTACTGTCTCTATTATTTGGAAGGTGTATGTCACTTTTAACTACCTATCCCTGACTCCAAGCAAATATGTATCTGAGTGTTTCATAGGCCTGGCATAGGCACAAACACACAGGCATATCAGCTTATCTACTGTTACACACTCTGCAAATAGTTTTGGGAGGACTTCCACAAGCATACCCTTATGTAGGAGTACAACACAGAAATACCAAAGGATGTAGCCATGTACTGGTAGCAACTGACTGAACAATGCCATTGTACCAGTGCTGAAAACACCTGTGGGTTGCAGAGACAAAGAATAACAGGCTACCATCTGGCTACCATCTGGATAGGTTCACAGTTGGGAACTATGCAGACAGACCACCTGCCTTGATAAACTAACAGGTACACACCAATCCTTTAAGTCCAGTAAGATAACACTCACACAATAAGACGTAATGCTCTCTGTATGTCTGCACCCCCCCCCCAAATTTTAAATATACGTGTGTGTTTAGGGTCTACCAAGGATGTAGGTAGGCATACTCAGTAGTGGAATTGTCCAGTTTACCTGAGAATCCTGTGCTAATGTCAACAATAAAAATACTCAAACCCCGCAGAAGTGAGTACAGCAATATGCACAGTATAACAGTTCTCAATAACTACTTTTGTATGGCAGCTAATTACATAACTAGAAAAGAAACTACATACTCACATATAGCTTGTGTAAGCATTTGCACGGGTGAGTTAAACTCTACACTGATTGCTATGTACTGGAAGTGGCAACAGTCAGGTCTGAGTACAACATGTACATCACTGTCTACACCTCTAGCTTCAGATATAAGAAGTATACCAACCTTCTGACTTAAACAACAGTGTCCACAGCAAACAAGCATGGGCCCCACTCTGGAAATATTAAAGGGCTACGCCTACAAAACTTAGCAATTTATAGCATTTTGTTGCTATGACAGTGAGTACTGCAATTACCACACAGCAGGCTGTATGCATTTACCAAATGCTGGGCACCAATTGGTGCACGGGGCATCACATGCACATGTGCAGATACCTATAAAATCAGACTGTACTTGCTATCCCCACATGTAATCATTATATTGCACGTGTTAAAGCATCAGTGAACCTGGGGAGGAGTAAAAAAGAATTATTACTTAATAACACAAAAGTTTAATTAAGTAAAAAGAGTTGACTGAATTACTAACCAAAAATATTCTTTAAGTAAAAAAAATTAATTAATAACCAAAAGAAATTAAGTAAAAGCAATCTTTACTTAACTAATACCAAAAAAAAAATGTCAAAACATACACAGACAGACCTGAAAGTGACAAACAGGTATGTAACAGATATGTGGTTACCGGCAAGTAGTAGATGTTTATGAAGAGTACTGTAAATACTTTGAAACATGCATATGTGGCAGCAGTAGGTATGTATGCACTGATGCCATGCATGACTACTGCCATGGACACATTAGTGTGTAGCTGTGTGCAGTGGGACATAACTGTGACATATGTAGCTCAGCATTAAATGTCAAACATCTAATCATGTCATCTATGTTCTGTACAGTACTGTGCATAATGGCTGTTTGGGGGAGTAGTGCAAACAGCTATATAAACCTGGATTTGACAGAGTAACACATGCATGATAGTCATATAATGTGTAGCTTAGCATTGGCAACTGCTGTACCAGGCTAGTATAGTAATGTAGCATTAGCAGCTATAAATGCTCCCTGTAATATTACTGTTATGCACTCATGTGACAACTGTTCATGTTGTAGCAAGGCCCAACAGGTCATCTGTGAGGTCTACAGACTTACACCAGTGTGGACCTTGTGCCTGTATGGCACACATATGGAGAGATATTTATGTGTCATATATCGTTGCATCTTAACATGTGCATAGAGCAAGGGACATACTGCAACTGTTTGTGAAGGGTGGACATATATATGTTGGTGAAGGTTGTTATGTGCATATTTTCATGTAGGTTGTAGTGTGTGGCAAACAAGACAGCATACAGTGTTGGTATATGACATGTGGTGTTTAAACGCTGTGGGTATGATTTGTTAAGTTTTTAGTCTTCCAGACAGGGAGTCCTGCTACAGATACATGGGGTGAGAATACCTTCAATGCATTCTGCACAAGACTGTGCAAAATTATTACATAACTGTATCCCTCTCAACATTTGCATAATTGATATTCCCACCATGAAAGGTGGACTGTATATGTGCCTACATGTAAATCTATATGTACACCAATGGATGTTTATATGTACGCTCAAGCTCAATGTTGTAAATGTATTGACATCCCTTTTGTTAAAAACCCTGTACCCTATGAACTACCACATAGGTGGTTGTCTACTCAACACCAAAAGTGTGATAAGAGACCACGGGTCACAGGTGGACAGTAGTTTCCCTTTTGATAATCCCAGTGCCACACTAGTCATGTAAACTGTGTACGGTCCACATGTCATCAGAAAAGGTGTGTCATCCATGGAATAAGAGGTCAGTGTTCCACTCTACTCATCAGTCATAAAACCTATCATAGAGTACAATGGACCTTTTGGTATGTACCTCATCTACAGCAACTGCAGACACCAGGCACAAACCTCACAAAGAGTATTACCAGACTCAAACAGATGCCCTATGCAGACTGTCTTACAAAACCACACCTACACTGTGTCGCATACCGCCTACCCAGAGCCAACCTCTGCCTAACATACAATGCTATGCCAGACACACAGGTGCTGGACATGCTCCATGTAAACAGATCAAATTCCCTACCAGCTACACACTGTACTGATCTAAACCTTGTAATGTCAAAAAGCAGAACATGCTGGAGTGGTACATTCTCATCTCAGACCCATACCATACTCTAGAACTAACTACCTATCAATAGCAAAGAAAGGTCCTCATTAGCAGTCGTCATGAATAATCATGATGAATGGATGTAAGATAGGTAATACAACCCGGGAATCACCTCTGTGGCTCTGTATGACAGGGATACATGAACTTAAATTACGTGGGTGTTGAAGGGCAGAGTACCGTATGGCTAGGCTTCTATAGGCCCTACGGCCAATAGCCTATGAGCTACCTAGGACCCAATATACACACACATGTACATGTTGCATTAATTGCTATGTGAGGTTGACTGAGTGTGATGGTGAATGTGTAGGTGAATGTGTCAACGTTGTGTATATGCATGGTAGCCTAGTGGGAAACTGTTTATATCATGGTATGTAGTGTTCTAGCTCTGATCCCCACAAAAGATATGTATGCTATTGCTAGGCAGGAAAAGCAGTATGGCATATGATGTGACATAGTCCCATGGTGTTGACTGGAGTGTACCATTGTAGGCTAAAGCAGTACATGTATGCTTATTGATTGTTAACACTAGTGAATTCAGATCCTGTATGAACTGTAGTACTACCTGAAGCTGTAGGCCTAAACAGCACAGTATGGTGTATATCCACATTGCTTGGAAACACTTTTTTGTTTGTTACCTGTAGTCCTCACACATTACATACCTCAGGTATAAGGTTTTGTAAGTGCTGACACACAGTACTGTATGGTACACAGGTAAAGCTCATCTGGGTTGCCATACCTTTGTGTCTTGTAGGTATGTCTGATGTGTGTGTGTGTGGGTATGCCTGTAACATGGCCTCAGTCGTAAGTGTGTTACAGGATATAAGTGCATATCTAGCAACATGTATAGTGTAGTACAGCAGTATGCCACCTATATTGATGAATGTGCACATATGTTGCTTAGGGGTTTGCTATCAACAAGTAGTGTGGTGTACTGGTAGTACTGTAACTGTACTTTACAATCATTTCAATGGATGACATATTTCTGTATGCATTAGCTTCATATATACCTCCTGTGGCTAGGTGGTGCATTGTGTCACATACAGTGTACCATGTGCTGTTGTATAGTCTTACATACTGGTTTCACTTTGTTGCTGTGCAGAACATTGTTTAATATATAGAACATGCCAGGCACTGTCAGCCAGTTGTGGGCTGAGCACTGATGTGTGGTATTAAAAGTGTGTATCTACTGACAGCCAATAGGTTGCTATATATGGCATTTCATTGATATCTATACTTTAGAATGTTAAGTGTGCCACATGACTTGCTCATAATAATTGTTTTATTGTCTTCCAGGGGCATGTCTCACCATTGCAACCCTGCGTATTCCCCTGAAGAGGAGGAAATCATTATATCCACCCTAGTACAACATCACACCAGCCAGGACCAGCATGGCACACTGCACTGTGGCAAGATGTTGTCTGTCAGGTTAATGACGTAGGCATGCATAACCGGACTTATGAGCAGGTACGCCATCACTGCAGTGATTTAATTAGACATGTCCGGCAGCATGCCTCTGATTTCCGCAGACAACAGCTTGCCACAGGTGGTGGTGAAGCATTACATCCGCCCCTCACCAGAGTGGAAGAGCTGCTCCTCAGCATGGTGGCTCCTGGACAACCACTAGAACAGACATTTGTCATCATGGAGGCCGGTGTCACCCAGCAAGTTGACTCAGAGTGTGCAGGTAACATGGGATATCTGTAGACTACTGTTAGCTCGATTGTTAAAACATGCACATGTCAGATGTGTACTGTGCATTTGGAAGATGTGGAGCCTGGTGTTGTGCAATACTGATAATTTGGAACATAATCTGTATGCCTGTGACTGTCAACCATTGTACTACTGTAAAATTGCAAACTCACAGCAGCAATGCCATAGTTGTTGACACTGACAAACTGTCTCATATCCTTGTAGGTCCCTCTGGTGTGACAGCAAGACAGCAGACCCATGCTGGTGAGTGTTCTACATTTAATATGGCAAATAACATGTGCATGTCATAGGTGAGTTGTAGGCCATATACACATGTAAAACACCTACACATAATGCATGCTCTGCATGTTTTCTGTGGGACTATGCACATCCCAGTAACATGAGTAGCTGCCTCAAACACATGCTATACACAGAGCCTCCCAAACAATTGTGGTACACTGTAATGGACATTGTATAGGCAGAGTCAATACACATGCACACAACATACACCACCTTGTCATACGCAGTACGTGTTAATATGATACACATGGCATATTTAGACACCTGCTATAAGGTCAGACTCCAGTATCCCAAATGTCATCCACACAGCAAACATACTATACCTGAGGGGTAGAGGCCTATCATGGGGCAGTGCAAAACTCTTCAACAAACAACACATTCATGTTAGGCAATGCTCCCTATTGAACACCTTACATACCCATGTAACAACTGCCTGTGAAATGGTTAATGTAGCCACAGTGCTGCAGCTCAGGTACAGCAAGATAGTTGCCAGTGTGGCACACATTAGTGGCCTTGAATGACCACATGATGCTGTCTGATGATGCCTCATGGTACTACACTACATCCAGTTACAGTAACTACATTACTACACATAACATTCATTGCTATACAGCTGACAGTTGTGTGCATCCATCCATGGTATGTATACCTGTGAGTGATGGTGCACAGGACATTGAAAAGCATTTAATACTTGCACAGCAATGTTGTGTCCATGTACACATTGTGTTCCAGGGTGAGGCCAATCATTGAACAACACACATGCATCAAAGACATGTATACTGTTATTAACAAGGACTCTCTACACTCACACTGCATGCTGTTGAGCAACACACATCATGCATGCTGACACGTGATAGGACTCTTTGGCTTGTGATACTGTACTCCACCATCAACCACTAATGGGTATGTTCTGGATTGCTGTTGGTGTGTGTGTGTGTGTGTGTGTGTGTGTGTGTGTGTGTGTGTGTGTGTGTGTGTGTGTGTGTGTGTGTGTGTGTGTGTGTGTATGTGTGTGTGTCTACTTTAGTGAGTAGTGTATTTGTTTTCATGTGTTCTTGTATTCATGTGTGCATGTGTTCATGTGTTCATGTGTGCATGTCTTCATGTGTTCATGTGTGCATGTGTGCATGTGTTCATGTGTGCATGTGTGCATGTATTCATGTGTTCATGTGTGCATGTGTGCTAACATCATGTGCAGATTGTAAAGTGTGTTTCTTGTCTTCCTCTCACAGGTGCTGAGGTTGTGTTGGTTGAGTGCAGCAGGGAACCTGAAGACACTGCCACAAATAGTGGAAATGATGATGCATATGTTGTGGCACAGGCAGGTTTGACAGGGTCTGTTGTTGGTCCGCCAATCGACAGTACACAGCTTTCCACACCATCTATGCACACATTCATACTGACAATACATCCCTCATCACCAATGGCCTTAGCTGAGGGACAGCATACAGTAGGCATTGACCAGGATAGTGTGGTATCTATGGCACATGCATGCCCTCACAGCAGCCATACCCAGATTCCTGGAATGGTACCACATAGGTGGATGTCCAGGGGTTCTCGTGGGAGCACTGCTGGTCATAATGCCCCTGGCAGACGTGCCCCCACAGGTCTTACAACCTCAGGTATTTTCCGGGCTGTAATGCAGGCACAGGCGCATATGGAACGGTACACCAGACAGGGACTGAGGGCACAGAGGGCCCATAACACCGCTATCAAAGACAGTATCCATGACCTTGCCAGTGCCATCTGTCACTACACCGAGGTCATTGGTAGACATTGGGGGGAGACATTAGATGTCCTCCGCAATGTCATGTCCATGTACCAGGACAGTGCAGGACAGCCGAGAGGTCGACGTGGACGTATGCCAGCAACATCATCGGCTCGCAGTCATCCTGGATGACACACAAGTCACAGCCGCTCCCGTAGTGGCAGTACCAGCCCCAGTAATGTTGGGGCTGGGCTGTCAATAGACTGTCATAGAAGACCACGTGCACGTGGCTCTGGCCAGTCCCAGCAGGGACATGGGTCCAGTTGTTATCTCTCTGCCTTTGATGATAGTACCCAGTCTGGCTTAGTACCCGATACTGTCCGTTGCACCCCTGCCAGGCACAGGTACTGTGTCCGTGGCCAGAGACGGTGATCTGTACAGCCTGGCAGGTACAGTCTGTGGCTGTCCCACAACCTCCCATATATGGCAGCCACATGGTGGAACTGTGTGCATGCAGACACACACACACAAACCATACACCTAGGGCTAACACATACACACACACATTACACCAACATTGACCCATGCTGTACTGTTGTCCCTCACACACACACACATACATGTCAATTGGATGGGTCAATGTTGGGCTCTGGTAAACCAACAACACACCCTGTGCATATGATGAAACTGTGCCACCTCATGTCATCTGTAACATTGATGCAGTAAAAGGCTAACATGGTGCTGATGCACAGGGTGACTTTATAGCAGTGTAGCAATGTTGGCATATTGTCAACAGTACAGTGTAATGATATCCTTGTAGATATATCTGAGCAGGCATGATGCATTAAAGCTATGATTATCAATGTAGTATTATTTACAACAGTGTTATTTTCAAAAATGTATTGTCCGCCCATGTGCAGCTTGGCTGATGTGTGTAGTTTTGGCAGCATGTGTTGGTGAGTGGAAAGTACATGTGTGATGTGTGCAGTACAGATTTGCAGGTGTACATTTGTGAACATGGTGGAGGTGCACTGTCTGCATGTACTTGCATAGTGGACACATGGGAAGGGTGACATGCCCTGTATTACACAGTGTCAACGCTTCATAGTTTCTATTGGTGGCCAGTATGCATTTTAATACACATATGTTTTAACTTGGGTACACATGCATGTATGACATGGTTTGACACTATGCTGTGGGTGATACTGTTACTATCTGTCATTGGTTTGCATTCTGGTAGTGTACACAACCTCGACAGTCTGACTATAACCAATTGTTAGAATGTCTTGACAACTGACATGCAGATGTAGGGAACTCAGTAGCATTTGGATCCTTCCGGTATTATACTATACCAGTAACCAGTGGTATTGAACACCACCCATTCCTGGGACCACTCCTGTTTGGCATATAGCCCTCTTAGGTACAAGCAAACACACTAGGGATATGACCGTCCACATCTGGAAATGCATACAGTGGCCTACAATGCATTCTCCGGATGAGACACTTATCCTCCACAAGGGTATCATACAGACAGATACCTGTTGTCTAACCCATGCTGTAAAGCTATAAGCCAACTATAGCATAGTCATCCACATTTACTAAACATATTATCCTGACAGTACCATATAGGTAGTAGCTCCCAACATGTAGAACGGGTACCGAAGTGTACATACAGCCAAGTGAAATGTCCACA